>NW_025891766.1:95750-153668 GCF_002878395.1 Capsicum annuum
CAGGAGTGACATGTAGTTTAAGCTCGTGCCTTAAGGAGCATTTTGACTTGCAGTTTAGTCTCGTGCATCGAGTAGTGTCTTGACTTGCAGTTTAGGCTCGTTCATCGAGGAACATTTTTGACGTGCAATTTAGGCCCGTGCAACAAGGATCATCTTGACTTGTAGTTTAGGCTCGTGCATCAAGGAACATTTTGACTTGCAGTTTAGGCTCGTTCATCGAGGAGCATCATGCAGTTTATGCTTGTGCCTTAAGAAGCATTTTGACTTGCAGTTTAGGCTCTTGCATCAAGGAGCATTTTGAATTTTAGTTTAGGCTCCTGTGTCGATGAGCATTTTGACTTGCAGTTTAGGCTCGTGCGTCGAGGATCATCATATAGTTTATGCTCGTACAACAAGGAGCATTTTTGAATTACAGTTTAAGCTCGTGCAGCATGGAGCATTTTGACTTACAGTTTAAGCACGTGCAGCAAGGAGCATTTTGGGGAAGAATTCTTGTAATGTAACTTTCCTTTCAACCCTTTGTAATGGAGTATGGATGTACTTCAGTTTGGTATTTATTGCCTCCATTGGTTGAAACAGATTTGCACTTAATCTTTTGTAGACTTTTGAAAGTTCGAGTTTAGAAGCCTTTTGACATTTTTTTCTTTTGCGTGCGATCAATGTCGTAGTATCACCCTTATTGCTATTGGAGAAGTCATTTTGTATGAATTTGCTCATTGTTTTCTTCAAGGCTAGAACCCTAATTGAGTCAAAGCTCCCAAATTGTAGCATGATGATTTTTTCAACTTTTGGTGATTCCACAGAGCACATGGCTTGTAGAGATTTTGAAATTGAACCTTTCATATGGTGCAGTTTGGCGCTAACATAATTTGCGTCAACTATATCTCCATCATCAATGATGATCTTTCCTTCTTGCATTAATGTCATGATCTTTTCCTTCAGGATGAAGCATTTTATGGTGTGATGACCAACAATGCGATGAAATTTGCAGTATTTAGGATCATTGACTTTGTTTGATTCTTCGGGTTGCTTTGACTTAGGAAGTTCAATGACTTTTTTGCCTAACAACTCATCAAGAATTTCAGGAACATCAGAGTTGGGAAAAGGTTATACCTTTGCTTGTAACTCTTTCAAGGTTGGTTGATTTTTCACCTCTCGCATTTGTTGCTTTGGAGCTTCCTCTTTTAACTTTTGTCTTGTAGGGGACTTCATAAAACTCACATTTGTTGTCATAGATTCTCCAATTTGGTTTTTAGATGAGTCTTTGAATTTTTTGACTTCCTTCCTAGGATCAAAAATAGGTGATGCCATTCTATGGCTTGCAATACTTAGCTCCATGTCATGAGTGCGCGTAGCTAATTCTTCAAAAGTTCGAGGGTTAATTCCTTGGAGGATATACACAAGGCCCCAACGCATCCCTTGAATACAAACTTCAATCGTGAAAGTTTCAGAAAATTGATCCTTGCAATCAAAGCTCAATATTTGCCAATGATTTATGTAATCCAGTACAGGCGCATCTTTACTTTGTCTTGTGTTTGTCAACTCCATCATGCTGACCATGCGATCGATACTGTAGAAATAATTTAGGAACTGACTTTCTAGTTGTTCTCAATAATCAATTGATCCAGACTCCAAGTCCGTGTGCCAATCAAAAGCGTTTCCTTTCAAGGAACGAACAAATTACTTGACAAGAAGATCACCATGTGTACCAGCACTGCTACAAGTATTAACGTAATAAGCGATGTGTTGCCTTAGATTTCCCTTTCCATCAAATTGTTGAAACTTTAGCAGTTGATATCCAATTAGCATCGGTAAGCCCTCAATTCGCTTAGAATACAGCTTTGAGTATCCTACGAAACTTTATGATAGACCATCATATTCTGCCTTGATGGTGTTTGCAATCATATTTTGCAGTTGTTGAACTGTTAGAGTAGCTACTGAAGCGGATCGATCATTGCAATAATTGTCACTTGTCTTGATGAGAGATTCACCATCAATTTTTTCTCTCGGTGTTAGATTATAATTTGACTCTTTAGGATTATAGAGATCTAACTTGCTTATAAGTCGAACGATTTGATGATCTTTCTCATCAACAGACTTCTTCAAGGCTTCAATGGTTTGTTCCATTATTGCAAACTTCTCATCCAAGTTAATTACATCAACCAGGAAGGTGTTAACTTTTGTTGAAGTTGGAGAATTCATTAAGTTTTTAGATTATCCAAAGTTGCAGCCAGTTTCAGACGGTTCATCTGGTAAAATAGATGCAAAGTTTCCCCTAGGGGTTGCAGTTACTGTCGAAATTTGAGATTTTCTCCTTTTTGTTATCTCCAAAATGGTGAAGTATTGAGATCCATCCAAAGTACAAGCATTAAGATTGCATCAATTGATGGGGCCAACAAGTTTGATCTCAATAGATGTGGCAGTAGTAGACTTCTTGCATGAAATTTCATTGATTTTTCTGAAGTCCATTGTAGTAGTTGAATATGTGATTTACTTTGACTTGTAGGAGGAAGAGATGAAGAGCAGAACTGGTCCCACTGGGTGTGCCAATTATTTCGCAACAAATTTTCGTTAACGCTGAAAATTAACTGCAAGCAAAAATAAAATAAACAAAAAAATAATTTTATATAAATGAATTTTGCGGGTACAATTTTGTTGTTCTCTCTATTCTTCTCTCCTAAGTTTTTTCGTGATTCAAGGGCCTTTGCAGTGTGATTATCAAATATAGGATGATTTGAGCCTCCTAGAAATGTGTTCGGATCTCTAGTAATTATTTGACAGCACTTCATCTTGTTGAGTTGATCTCCGAGAAGAACTCGTTAGTTAATTTGTTGAAGAGCCGTATAGTCAATGCAGAAGCTTCCTCCAATGCTTGCTAAATCCTCCTTTTTCTTTTCTTTTTTCTAGAATGTTATGTTACTCCCCTATTTATAGTTGTAGGGGGTAGGCCTAGTTGCTTATAATTGGACGAAACATGTCACTTTGCCACTTGGTGCCTTTTGACTGGTTGTTGAATTTGAATGAGATTTTCACATCATTTGTACAAGTGGAGGCATCTCATTGATCTTGGATTTGACTGGGATGCCACGTCACTTGATGAGTTTGGGCTTCAAGGTAAGATGGACTTGATGAGGAATACAATAGGCTTATTATTTTTTTAAGCCCAAAATAAGTTTAAACCTAATAAAATGTGGATCTAATTTAAATTTTATATGAATTTGATCCAATAAATTTTATGTGTCCACACACCCCTCTAATAGGCTTGATCTTAGTTTCATATTCAGATGAGTAATCTCATTACCAGATCCCGAGATCATCCGTCAGATAGGCTTGATCTCAGTCTCATATTCAGTTGAGTAATCTCATTATTAGATCTCGAGATCACCAATCACCCATCAAATAGGCTTGATCTCAGTCTCATATTCAGTTGAGTAATCTCATTATCAGATCTCGAATCACCCATCAGATAGGCTTGATCTCAATCTCAGATTCAGTTGAGTATTCTTGTTGTCAGATTCGGACATGATCATTTCTTATCATTGATAGTAGACTCCAAAATCATCCGTTTGAGTGGTTTGATCTTCGATGCAGTCATTTGAGAGTAGAAAGCTCTGAATTCAGTTATTGATGTGAGTATATTCAGTTAATCAGCTTCAGTATCCTCAGATTCTAAGATCACTCGCTAGATAAGAATGATCTCACCTCAGTACTCATTTATCTGTATCAAATGATTCAGTTGTTCAATATCTCAGTATTAGTAGTGAGTTTAGATATCAGTAATGCAGTAACCCAGTTTCAGTACTCAGAGTCATGATGATTGTAATTATGGTTTGTGCATTCATGCATGCGTTCTCATTCAGTACTCTCATGATTATTCAATTAAGTAATTGTTCATGCATAAGCCCTTCCATTTAGCCTTACCTCATCTGTATACTTGGTACATTCTCATACTAATGCATTTGCGCTATGGTGGTTTATTTGACATCATAGGTTCAGAGGCACGAGATCTAGAGTACCCTTAGCAGTTCAGTCCCAGTCAGCAGTAGTAGACGTAGAAGTAAGTCCTCTTCATTCGAGGATGATCCTTTTTTTATTTTTGTATTATATTTTGTTTATTTTTTAGTAGATAGAGTTAGTTGGGGACATATCCCATCAACTCCATAATTCAGACAGTTAGAGGCTTTTCGGACAGATGTATCGGTATTCAGTTTTCAATTTTGAGTATTTTTTGGATGTTTTGAACCTCATGTCCAGCTTCTGTATTTATTATCTATATTATGCAGTGTTCGGGTATAGATATCAGTAGAAGGTTAGCTTGGGGTCCTTTGGGATCATGAGCACCATATGATGTTTCGGTTCTAGAAAATCGGATTGTTACACACTGCATATCCGTGCTCGGGTGTACCTCAAACTATGTTCTTCCCAATGATGCCTGCCATCCAACACTTTCAATAGCTCGGCCTGCAATGTAGCTCCCTAAATACAATTCGCTCGATCTCTTTCGAGCTTGGACCTTTGTTATCGATGAAAAAGTTCAAAATAACTGAGGTAATGACCTCCACAGTGACATTCTTGTTCTTTTCCATGACATGATCAACGCCACAACTATTTTCTCCCACGTACTTGTGGATATAAAACCAACCCGATTCTCCGATAACACACACCGTCTACCAGCAAGTAGAATCTACGCACCTCACCCTCAAGTATTCTTACAACTCTTCACCGTTGTGTAATTGAAAGACATTTTCACCAATGCCTGCTTCAACAAAAGATTCAACATTTTCTTATCCTTGAATGTTTGTCCTATAAAAATATTGGTGTCATCCAAGAAAGAGTGGCTTCCTTGTGGTTCTAAATGCCCATCCTCACCTCCTCCACACTCTTCTTCTTCATAATCTTCACTATTATCCTATTCATCACCACCCATGCAATCGTATATCATTGAGGTATCATCCACTATCGGGGGTGGGGGTGGGGTTGATGTGGAATCTTCTTCCCAGGACCTTTCAGTATCTTTAACCCACAATATAGGTCTGGAGTTATTAGAATCAATGAAAAACATATATAATTCCACGAGTCTATTATTCCTTATGAACATTGGATAGATTCGCCCCCCTCTCCCCCCCTTCCGCCCCCGTTCATCAAGTAACTAATTACAAACAACCAAAGGAGTGTTGGAATATTGCTATTGAGCCAAGAATTGATTTCAAAATATGGGACTAATTTTCAAGCTTTTTGTATGAAAATGGAAGAAAAAATGGGGTTAAAAATATGTGAAAATGGCTTAAAACAATGGAGATAATGTCACTTTTCGATGGTTGCCGAAAAATTCGATGAAAAATGACAGAAAATTAAGGAAATAGTGTCAAAATAAGGTGGTTGGTAGTCGATTGGTTGAGAAGCTTGATATTTTTTAAAAAAAATTAATTATCCAAAATTTATATTTTTGGACATGGACTAAAGTACAGTTTTAAAAAAATTGTGCTGAAATGAGAAAAGGGCTAACATATATATTTTGTAAGTTGAGTGTTAGGGTAGTCTTTTTTTTAGTTGTCCCATTAGGGTGTCTATTTTTTCAATTAAAAAAATCTAGTATCTAAATATCAAAAAAAGTTTTGGATATGGCCTTTTAGCAAACTCCCCCCAAGTTACTTCATTGAAATTTTTAGTTCAGTATATTATATAGGTTTATAAATTTGATAAAATTTATCATAACATGTTAAATGAACCCACATGAACTAATGCAATCCTTTGTGATTTGATGTTCCAAATGCCTCCAGAACATATTGCTTTAGGTTTTGCTTTATGGTGGTTTGTGTAACCATAATTATTACAGATACTAGATATAGGAGCCCGTGTTTGCACGGGTCCAATATATATTATCTTTTTTATGATACAGATAAATTCTAAAGAGTCAATTAAATTTTTTATATGATTTTAAAATTTTTAAAATTGTCTATAATAACGATATATAATACTTCTTTTTCTTATATAGATTTTAAATAATATATATTACTCTTGCTGTTTTAATTTATGTGATACTGATAAAATTTGAAGAGTCAATTAAATTTTTCACATAATTTTATAATTTTTGTATGATTTTGAATACTTTAAGTTATTAATTATTATAATTTATAGTACTTCTAAATAACTTTCAGATAATTACTTTCTCTGTTCCAATTTATGTGACATTGATAGAATTAAGAGAGTCAATCACATTTTTTATATATAGTTTTTACATATTTTCAGTGGTTAATTATTGTGATTTATAGTACTTGTTATTAATTAATTATTTTACAAATAATATATGTTACCCCCCCTATCTTATGAAACTATGATAGTATTTAGAGAATAAATTAACATTTTGATATGTTGTTAAATATTTTAAGTTGTTAATTATTATAATTTATGATATTTTTACATCATTTTCAAATAATATATGTTACTTCGTCTATCACAATTTATGTTGCACTGATAGAATTAATTGAGACAATCAAATTTTTATATGGTTTTCAAACTTTGTAGCCATTAACTATTGCAATGTAAAATAATTTTATGTAATTTTTAAATACACATTTATCAATAATTTTTTGATTTTGGTATGATTTTTAAATATTTTAAATTGTTAGTTATTGTGATTTATAATATCTTACATAATTTTTAAATAATATATGTTATTTTTTCTATCTTAATTTATGAGACATGATAAAATTTAAAGAGCCAACTAATTCTTTTGTATATACATTTTTTTTTTACATAATTTAAGTTATTAATTATTGTGATTTATAATACTAATTATTTTAAAGTAATTTATGTTACTTATAATAGATTTTATAATGTATATTAATTAAATAACAAGTTAAAACTCAATTAATCTTTCAATTTGTTTTAATCTCTAATTTTTGTTTTCCCATGTAATGTCAATTTAATTCAAAATAGGGCCTAAATTAGCCTAATTTAAAATCATGAACTAACCCATTCTAATAACTAGCAACCCGACCCAAATCTTAAATTTAATCTCAGTCATCCACACCCTTGATCAGACGGTCCCTATCCATTCCTTACCGTATTTTCTTTTTAATTATTCTATCACCCCTAACCCTAATTCATTTCGCCCACCCCCATCATCATACACTTCCCTCCTTCCTCCCACCGCCCCCTCTGCATTTTATAAAAACCCAAACAGCGTTGTATATCCTCGCAAGCATATTCTTATGTTTATTCTTCATTATTTATTTTTGAAAGTGCTCAGAAGCTTCAATTTCAAGAAAATCTCAAATAAAAAAAAGAAGAATTTGTATCCCACAAAACCCCATTTCAAATTTCATTTTATGGTGTAACTAGACTGAGGAAAGGTAAAGTAATTTTACTGTTGTGTTTTCGGCCGGTGGTGGCCGATCTCTGATTAATTCTCTGTATTTTTTGCATTTTCTGGTGTTGATCTCTAATTTCTTTAATTGAGTTTTTCTTTTTCTTGTTTATATGTGAGTTTTGTTTCTTATCATAGTCGTCGTTTATGGCGATTGGATTTGCAACTAGAGTTTAGTAGGGGTGGAAATTTATGTAAAATAACAAAAATTCCCTTTAGAAGGGAGTTTTGTGGATGGTCAGAATATGTGAAATGACAAAATTGCCCTTTTGATTAATTTGACAGGACAATCGTCTCCCACCTGCTTTAAATCACTTGTATAATATAGTAATGTGTATATCTGATAATACCTTGTTACTTTTTGTTGGTGGACCATTTTTTTCTGTTTTCTACTCTTTTTTTTTTCTATTTCAAAGGTTGTTAGCTCATTAGTTAGTCAAAGTATTATTGTGTTGTTTACTAAGCTTAGTTAGTCAAGAAGATTTATATATATGGCGTTTGACAAAGATTATAATCTGATCAAAATGATTTATATATTCTTTTTTAGTGTGTCAATGCATTTGATAGACACCAAAATACACATAAGTCAAAGGAATAAGATGGTCATTCTCAACTAATGACTTTCCACCTTATAAATATTTTTAATTTGGCCAAGTATTTTACGATTTTGTCCTTATTACTTTTTCTAACGCTCAACGTTTTTTTTTTTCGAAACTGGACTTCTTTGTTCCTCTTCATTGTATATCCAACTTTCCTCCTTTTCTTTACATAGATACTTTCCTTTCTTTTCTTCTCCCTTTTACCCCTCCTTGGGAGCTCCAACCCTCTTTGCTCACTTGGAAACCTAAATTTACAACTTCAGAATTAAAAATGAGGGGTGCTTATCATTCAAGCAACTCTCTCTTATCTACACAAATATTTTCAGATTTATATTCTTGCAAATATTTTTAAGGATATTTTAGTCATCTAGTGATAGAACACTTATCAATATTTTATACCAAGCACACCAATGGCTTATAATTTACAGTTCATCACTTACATATATCCAAATATATGTATATTATTATTTTTGGGTATAAATAAAACCTGTATTCAAACCAAAAATTTCAACAAGTAAAAACTCTTAAGAACAACAAAATGAAGTTCAAACTATTTTCTAAAAAATAGAAAATCCAACAAGAAAGAGACGAAGATAAGAAGATTCAAGTTCACCAAATTTATGGTGTGTGTCCAAGGAAATTATTTTTCTCAAGTACCCAATGTTATAAAATATATCCTTCAAGAATAAAATGAATCACTTCAATCAAATAGCAGTACCTCAAATTTGTTGAATTTAAAACGCACTCAATAGTAGCAAATCGTACTTGAGTTTTTGTATAAAAAAAAGTTTATTACTATTAATTTTCACGTCAATACTTGAGGAAAATCAACTATTTATAATCAAAAGGTATTGATTTAGAAAAGAAGCCATGGTTCATAAAAAATTATACTATTTTGGAATGTCGATTTCATGTGCGGACCATGTGTGTTCGCACATGACAAAGTGCAGGCGCATGTCGCCATATTCTCAAACTAAAAAGTGGAGAGCCAATGTACATTGGAATGTGCCCTGACATTTGCACCCATACTTGGACAAATGTGGCCGCACATTCATATTTCGTTATTTAAATATTGAACTGAAAAATCATAACCCTTTAATGTGCGTTTTAACATGGGTCCCCACATGCTTGTTAGCGTTCATGAATGGAAAATAATTTATATTAATTTTTGAATTAAAAATTATTAACACTAAAGTTTTAAATAAATTTTGTCTAAAGAAATAGTCTCTCGATAGAACATTTGGCAAATTCACATCTAAATTCAAATTCGAAGCCAAAGTCAAAGTTTGACCTGAGCAAGTGATGACGATGATGACTCAAGGGTTTTCTTCATCTTACCTCACTAACAATATGCAGTAATGATTTTATATTTAAGACTGAAAAAGTTCCTTTCTCCCATCAATGTGATAAAACACCTTTTCCAAAAAGTGAAGACACATTTCGCTTTTTCTCTATTTTTCTTTCCTCTATTTTGCATTGAGATTTTCATCTAGAACCCAAAAATCTCCCACATGAATAGAAAATAAATATTAGATAAAAATATATACGGATAAGTGTTTGACTAATGAGCAAAGACTAATTACATCTAGATAAGTATGTTTTTCTTTGAACTTTCCATAGTAAACTTATATCAGATGCACTATTCAATTAATAGATGTGACATCTTTGTACCATCAAACATTGTTGTATAGCTAAACAACACAAGTCACGCTACTAACTTTTTATCATTTATGGTTCTCACAATCTTATTCATTTATGCCATGAATACTACTGGTTTAATGAGCCTTTGAGATAGACCTTTACTATCATTCTCAATGATGCGAATTTTACTTCTTACTCACATAGATTATTACTAAATGTTTAATCCTATAGATGAACTATTCGGTCATATCTGTCGAACTTAAAAATCATTAAAAAGCTTCAAACCTTAATTCTAAAAATTATTTTCATTTTTAGAATTGGTTGATTTTATTTGACAATGTTGAACCATTAGTCACAACTTTGGTTGATCTTCTTGAATCTAGCTCTTCGGATCTCTTGTATTCTAGGTAGATTTACCATCATGATGACTTGTCTTAGACCTTAATCCATTTCCTTTGATGATCTTTCAACTTTCTCTCTAATTAGGTGTTTTGTAAAAAGATATAACACGTTATCCTTTGACTTCACATGATCAGTCATGATAATTTCACTTGAGAGTAGTTTTCTAACAATATTATGTCTCTATCTTATGTGACAAGATTTACCATTTGCATCATGCTCCCTGACCTACCTATTGTAGCTTGGCTATCATAGTATATGCCTAATAGTGCCAACAGTTTGAGCAAAAAAAATCTTTCATGAAATTTTAGAGCCATTGAACTTCTTCACCGGCCTTATCTGAAGTGGTAAATTTAAATTTTGTAGTAGAGCGAGTGATACATGTCTGTTGGAATGATTTCTAAGAGACCGTCCCTCCAGAATAAATACATACCCATTATAACTAACTGGAATATTCTTTTTACTCAATTTCATAAAAATAAAAGAATAAATAAAAAGAGGGGTGAAGTACTAACATGTGTATTTTAGTTTACTTTGCTCGGTAATCTAATTTGCATCAGTATATTCTTTAATTAATGTCAGATATTTGTTATGATACAAAGCATAGTTTTAAGTATGTTCTGGATATCCCAAACTCTTTTTATTTCTATACAGTGAGTTTGATTGGAATTACTTATGAACTGACTCAGTTAACTAATAGCATATACTATATTTAGTCGCGTACAATTCCTAATTGATACCAAATGGTATCTAAATGAGAACAAAATAGTCCACAATCTTCGCGAAATAGTCCACACGACAAGACACCAAACGAAAACAACAAACATAAACTTAAACGAAAAAGAAGATAGGTAACTTGACACAAAGAGAACACATAATGTAGCAACTAAAGAGTAAATTAAACTCTAAAACCTCTACAAAATATGTTAACAAGCACCAAGTTCTTATGGTGGCCGCCAAGGTAATCAACTCACCTCAAGATCCACCATTTCCAAGCAAAGAACAATATTGGCTTTTCCAAGCCCTAAGCTACAATGGATAGTCCAAACCCTAACTAAGAGCTACACTAAGGTGGTCTACTCTCAAGAGAGAAGATTTTCAATGTCTCATATTTTCATCATTAAACAACTAAAGAGAAATAAACCTAATAAGAGACTATATATAGCCTAGCTTATTACATAGTATAATGGGCCAAAATACCCATAATGAAAGGGGAGGTCATGGGTTGCTTCTTTAACATGTGCACACCCCAAAATACCCTTAATGAAGGGTGCTTCTTTAATGCTCCAAAACCATGGGGTCACACTTCAAAACTTGTATTCTTGAATTAGAATCAAATATAAGCCCCCACGCAATCTTCCATACATGGGTTTGTTTAATAGCTGCTCAAAACGGGTCCTTCATGCATGTTCTCATATCCTCAAGGTGACCAAGTCTTGAGCTTCTATGTGTTGGCCTCTAAAGATGTCATCAAAAGATAAGATGGCCATTTATCACATATCATTAATGTACATCAAACTTTCTAACAATCTTGCATAGTCAAATTGTGAGTTTATTTTTTTTTTTTGAAGTGCAAAGCTCAATCTAATGGTTCTTGGAAAAATTGAAATTCAAATGTTTTAACTTGTCAAGTACCTTTTCGATGTAATTAGACTGTAACAAAGCTAAACCTTGTGGAGTTCTATGAATTCTTATTCCTAGGATCACATCAGCAAGTCCAAGGTCTTTCATATCAAATTATCTTTCTAGCATTGTCTTAGTAGCATTTATGTCATAAATATCTCTACTGATGATAGACATATCATCAACAAACAAACAAACAATGACTTTGGAATTTTGAGTAGCTTTAATATAAAAACATTTCTCATACTCATTAATCATAAATCCATTTGTCGATGTGGTTTGGTCAAATTTTACATGCCACTTTTTAGATGCTTGTTTTAGTCCATAAAGTGACTTAACAAGTTTGCATGCTTTTCTTTATTTATTAGAAACTACAAAACCCTTGGTTTATTTCATTTAAATTTCTTCCTGTAATTAAAATTTAAGAAAGTTGTTTTCGCATTTATTTGATTAATTTCAAGATCATATACCATAGCTTATGTAACCAATATACGAATGGATATAATTCTTGCTATTGGAGAGTACAATCCAAAATAATTAAGACTTTTTTTGTCCAAGACCTTTAATGGTAGATCTTTTCTTGTATTTTGTAAATAGTTATGTTATCTTTCATTTTACTTTTAAAGATCAATTTTTAGCTCAAAGGTTGATTTTTTAAAGGAATATCAATTTTACAATCCAAAAGTTGAAGTCATGATGACATCTTCCTCGACCCAACCTTGATAGTAAAGATAGACACCCAAAAGGAAAAAGTGTGAAGTAATAAAAGAAATAAGAAAGATGAGATGCCTAGAATGAAAATGAGTCACACATATATAAAGATCACGAAAAACTAAAAGAAATATCAGAAAATCTCCAACATCTGGTATCATAAGTGTAGAGTATCCAAGTACAACACCCGAAATACTAAAACTACAAGTATCTATCTACAAACACAAGTAACAACATATATAAAGATAAGATCAAGGAGGTATAGGGTCAGCTATGAACAACCTAGAGCATGCCAGTACCTTATCACCAACTTTGAAAGCACCAAATCAACTGTTGTGTCTTGTAGTCATACTAGGATATACACGAAAAGATCATAGTAGGGATGAGTACGGTCTATTTATACCCAGTTAGTGTCATAGGCCGATTGAGCAAAGAAAATAATAATACAAGTAAAAGATATTATGAGCACGTAACCTACAAATAGAAAAGTTCTCAAATAGTAGCTCACATTGTCTCCATTAACATTTCTAATATACATATATAGATGGAACGAATAGAAATAGACACACACTAAACACATACAGAAGCTAAATACATCTCAAGGACATAAAATATCACAAAAATGCACATGCAACATAATGCGATTAAGACAGGATCAATGATAAATGATTTAAAGTCATTACATAACTTTCTGTATACACCTACCAAGCCTCAACACTACCAAGATATGACCTATGGGGGGTTCACAACCCATATACGACCTTAGATCTCAACTTTCCACTTTGACTAATGTTCACTGATCAAGGATTTTGTAAAGTGTGTTAATTACCTCTATGATTATTATTCACAGATCAAGGATTCGTATAAAAGTATCTTATTTCTCTTTCACATCAATGGTTCTCAATGATAACAATATCTTATAAATGTGAATGTATAAAATGAGGAAGTAATACTCATAAGTAAGTTAGTATAAAGATAATACTGTATTCAATACATGCATGCGTAAGCTCAATATCAACTTAATATGTCAATAATTCATGATATGAGTTCTCACTTGATATCACTGAAGTAATAGTCATGTAGGACATTATTGATATCAAATCAAACTCTAAACTCGGGTATTTCTAATAAGATAAAGGCAAACTAAACGTAAATAAGAACTATAATCTCTATCCATGCCCCCGCATGGGCATCATATTAAGAATAAGGAAATTGATGCAAAAATAAGGCCAATTAAAGTCAAATAAATCCCTTCTATAAGCAAAACACAATATAAGATATCTCAAGTCAACAACAATAAGCATATAAGCCCCCATACGGGCACATAACATCAAATAATCTCTAAATATAAATCCCATAAAATTAATCCATAACATGTTTTACTCATTTATTAATTACCTAACTCAGTCTAAAGAAAGTCAAGTCATAACCTACCTCAAAGTGAAAAAATTCAAGCCTAAAGCCTTTAATACAGAGCCTTTCCTTTTCGAACAATGTTGGAATCAACTAAGACATTCATATAATATCTACGTATTAAAAAAAGCTAATGACACCAATATTGATCATATTTAAGATGGATCCAAAATGGATTTAAAAATGGGTCTAAAACAAATAGGGTAGCATCAAAATTTTATTTTATAAATAAGTTTCCCAAGGGTATAAGAGTCTACAGTTGATGACCCACGTGAAAATGAGCTAAAAAAAAGGTTCAAATTACTGAAAAACTATTTTAATCTATACTAGAAAAACCCAAAATTATGTTCCAAAATTGAGATTAAAGAGTGTTTTTGAAGATATAATCAGTGAAAATTAATGAAAATAAGAGTTTAGATCTTACCCATGCTCAGATGGTAAAGAAAACCCTCAAAATCTCCTATTCCCTAAGCTTTGATATCCAAAAATGATCAAATTCACAAAAATGAACTATATATACTACTCCAATAATGCCCGCTTTAGTGTCTAAAGGATCGGTAAAATGGCGGATTGTTGATAAAACATCCTGTCCCTATGGCTAGAGTTTGCTAAAGTGACCCATTATCGCTAAAGCAACACTTACTAAAGTAGTAAAAGGCCTGCTTTAATGATTCAGGCTACAATGGTTGATAGCTAAAGTGTTTCCATGCCCTAATGAAACACCCCAGGTGTTGATCTCTGAGAATTTTTAAAATTTTATCCATATTGTCCTAACTATGACTTAACCTACGAGTCATAAAGAATCTTGATGAGTCATTGAACTTAAATCACAGAACAAATAGTCTGCGTATGGATAAGTTCTATTTTAAGTACGAGTGGCTCACGACAAGTCATAAGGACTCATTATGAGTCATTTTGTGCAAATCGTAGGATGTCTAGTGTTTATCCAAATGGTTTTTATGTTGACTACGACTGGACCCCACAAGTCTTAGGGTACCATTACGAGTCGTATTAGTCGAGTCGTAGGGTCAACAATGTATCTATGCCCTTGAAACTTTCATAGCTATGACTCATGGTGACGAGTCATAAAGAATCCCTATGAGTCATATAGTGATCGAAGACACTGGCGACTAAAATTCAGCTTTTAATTTAAGAGCACTTTGGACAGTTCACTTATTATCCAATTAAAACCCCACATGCATAAAGCATTCAAGGGGGTTATTTCACATACATAACATGATTAAATACTCTTAGAACTTTCTCAAATTCTCTCAATCAAGATACTTATGGTTTCCAAGAAGTAGGTCATCTAAGGGCTTAAAGGTTGAATTCTTTTCATAAAACTTAGTATTTCAAGCATTTTATCTTCCCTAATTGATAATTTATTAAATACATATAGTTTTGTCGTATATTGTCATACATCTTAGATAGGATTAGGTTTTGTGTTGACGCAGCATGGCAAGGTGGTTACATATGCTTTTAGATAGTTGAAGGTTCATGAGAAGAATTATCCAACTCCTAATTTGGAATTGTTAACTATGGTATTTGCATTGAAGATTTGGCAACATTATTTATATGCGGTCTTTGTGGATATTTGTTTTGTTCATTAAGCCTCCAATATGTGTTCACTCAGAAGGATCTAAATCTTAGGCAAAGTAAGTTACTCAAGTTGCTAAAGGATTATGACATAAGTCTCCACTACCATCCAGATAAAGCTAACATGTTGCTGATGCTCGTAGCAGGTTATCCATAGGGATCTATTCTTATGTAGATGAGGAGAAGTGGGATTTGGTGAAGGATATTAACTATTTGGCTAATATTAGAGTCCGTATCTTGGATTCCAAGGATGAGGGTGTGAATGTTCAACAGGTTATGAAGTCATCTCTTGTTGCTGAGGTAAATGAGAAGTAGATGTTGGATCCTATCTTAATACAAATCAAGGAGGATATGGGTAGGCATAAGATAATGGCTTTCGAGATTGGTGGTGATAGTATCTTGAGGTACCAAGGTAGATTTTGTGTTCCCAATGTTGATAGGTTATGAGAAAGAATTTTGATCAAGCTCATGAGTCGTGTTATACTGTTCATCCTTGTTTGACAAAAATATATCATGATCTTAAGGAAATTTATTAGTGAAAGAATATAAAGTTGGATGTTGCCAATTTTATGGCTAAGTACATGGTGTGCCAGCAACTGAAGGTGGAGCACTTGAGGCCCGGTGGATTATTTCAAGAAATTGAGATGCATATGTGGAAATGGGAAATAATTAATATGGATTTTGTTATTGGTCTTCCGCAGTTTTTAAATTAGTTTTATTTAATTTGGGTCATCATGGTTAGGATGACTATGTCTGCTCATTTCTTGCTAGTAAGGACTAATTTCTCTTCTAAGGATTATGCCTAGTTGTTCATTAAGAAGATCATAAAGTTGCATAGTGCTCTAGTTTTTATTATATCTGATCGAGGTACTTAGTTATTTTCTCACTTTTAGAGTTCTTTCTATAGAGGTTTGAGGACTAAAATAAGCTTTAGCACTGCTTTCCACCCGTAGACAGATAGGCAATCAAAGAGAACCATTCAGACTTTAGAGGATATGCTCAGATCTTATATGATTGAATATAGTAAACATTGGGTTGACTAATTACATCTCATAGAATTTGCCTACAACAATAGTTATTACTCTAGCATTGGTATGGCTCCATTTGAGGCCTTACTTCTTGCTAGTGAGGACTAATTTCTCTTCAGATAATTATGCCAAGTTGTTTATTGAGGAGATTGTGAAGTTTTATGGTGCTCTAGTTTCCATTATATCTGATTGAGGTACTCAATTCTCTTCTCACTTTTGGCGTTCCTTCCAAAGAGGTTTGGGGACTAAGGTGAGCTTTAGCATCGGTTTTCACCCATAGACAATAGGCAAGAGGAGAGAACCATTCAAACTTTGGAGGATATGATCAGATTTTGTGTGATTGACTATGGAGAAAGTTGGGTTGACCAATTGGCTATCATAGAATTTTCCTACAACAACAGTTATCACTCTAGCATTGATATGGCACCGTGTGAGGCCTTATATGGTAGAAGGTGTAGGTCTCCTATTGGGTGGTTTAAAGTTTGTGAAAATTAGTTATTTGGCCCTGATTTGGTTCACCAATCCATGTAGAAGTTGAAGGTGATTTGGGAAAAGCTTAAGACTGCCCAAAGTTACCAAAATCCCTATGCGAATATGAGTCAAAGAGAGTTAGAGTTTAATATTGGTGATTGGGTATTATTGAAGGTATCTCCATAAAAGGTGTGATGCAGTTTGGGAAGAAGGAGATGCTCAGTCCCAGTTATGTTGGTCCATATTTGGTTTTGAAAAGGGTTAGTAATGTTTCTTATGAATTGTAGTTTCCATCTAGCTTTAACTCTATCTATCTGATCTTTCATGCCTCAATATTGAGGAAATACGTGGATGATCCTTTATTGGTTGTTCCTTTTGAAGGTTTGGGCATTTTGAATTCCTTGTATTATGAGAATATTTCGGTGGAGATATTGTATCGCCAAGTCCGTCGATTGCAGATGAAGAATGTGGCTTATATAAATGTTATTTGGAGGAACCAAAACTATAAGGAAGCTACTTAGGAAGCCGAGGAGGACATAAAGTCCATGTATCTGTTCCTATTCCCAATTCTAAAAAATAATGCTGAAGGTATGTGTGATCTTAACATCTTTGTTTTTTTTCTTTGTTAAAGGTAAGTGTGGGTGCATTTCTGTGTTAAATTGTGCTAAGGGATTCCTTGAAGAATCATTCAAGGATGAATGATCCTAAGAGGGAGACTAAATTACCCCAAGTGTTGATATTTAAGAATTTGTGAAATTTTATCCTTACTATCCTGACTATGACTGAACCTACAAGTTGTAGGGAGTCTTGATGAGTCGTTGGACTAAAATCAAAGCATAAACAGTGTGTATATGGCTAAGTATTATTCTGAGTGTGAGTGGCTCATCATGAGTCATAAGGACTCATTACGAGTTATTTTGCCTAAATCATAGGATGTCTAGTGTTTACCCCAAACTGCTTCTGTGTTGACAACGACTGGACACTATGAGTCTTTAGGTCCCATTATGAGTCATATTAGTTGGGTCATAGGGTCAATAGTGTGTGTGTGTCCTTAAAACTATCTTGTCTGCGTCTCGTGGTGATGAGTAGTAATGAATCCTTATGAGTTATATAGTGACCCATAGATATTGACAACTAAATATCAGCTTTAATTTAAGGGCACTTTATACAATTCCCTTCTTACCCAATTAAAACCCCACGTGCATGAAGCACTTAAGGGGGTTATTTCTCATTCATAATGTTATTAAATAATCTTAGAACTTTTTCAAATTCTCTCAAGCAAGATATTTAGTGTTTCCAAGAAATAAGTCATCCAAGGGCTCAAGGGTTAAATTCTTTCTGTGAAACTCGGTATTTCAGGCATGTTACTCTTCCTCAATTGCTAATTCATTACAGGTAAATGTTTAAAGTGTTGTTCATATATTACTGATGATGGTTTTGAAACATGGGTTGAGGGTTTTTAATGTTTATTTTTTAACAATGTTTCCAATGGTTTCATATGATTGTTTATGCTTTGATTATATTTTTGGATAAATGGGGTGCATGGGTATAGTGAGTAAACAAGGGTTTTGTGATTTCCCCAAACTTGTGACTTTTGAAGTGGTAATGACCTCAACACCATATTATGAAATTGGTTTTGAATATAAAAAATATGCATATTGAAATACTCTTGAACTATTTCATAATGGGAAAAGCTAATGAAGCATAAAGATTTTGAATTGAACTTTATGGGGTTGTGTAATTCCCCAAGCTAATGTATAATTGAACCAAGGGGGTTGTGAATTTCTCTAATAATGAAATTGTTTTGGCATGTTGATATTACCTTGCAAGTGTAGTTGGTATCACGATACCAACAATGTATGCCTACATGTGCATCATGATTCAATAAATGAGAATGTGTGATAAAGGATTTAATTGGGCTTTTATGAGGGTTGTGTAGATGAGCCTTGAAAGTGGAGGTCCCAAGGGACCAATATTACAAATCACGATTATCGATGCGAGGGTTTACATGACTGGGTGGTTCGAGTCCCCCTTATTCTTAGCATATGATTAAGAGGTTCAAGTCCCCCATATTATATTGTATGATTGGGTACTTATGTCATATTTATATATAGGGAGGTTTGAGTTCCCCATAGTGCATACGTATACCCTCTATTTTGTGTAGCCACATACACTGGGGCCCTTCCAGCTTGGAAAGAGCTAGGCCTATATAGCTCGTGGGTGAATTTTTGTGTTATGGCAGTTGAGCTACACAATCCAGGAAAAATTTTTAAAGTGCATACTAAGCCTTGTTCCGTACCCCATCATGTGATATATATAGGCATTTTCATATGATTATGTGTAATGGATTTTGGATTGGTTTTGAATTGTTATCCATGAAATTATTTTACCCCAATTCCGAGTTACATGCTAGTGCTAAACCACTAACCATCTCCAAACTTTGTTTCCCATGTGGTGCAGGCATCAAAGATACTTCTATTTTTCCTGCACAAAGTTAGGTGGATCATCTTGTTTCATCATTTCATTGTAGTGAAATGGTGAGCTTCTAATCTTTAAAGGACTTATACATTTCATTAGTTCTTATCATAGCCTAGAATTGAGAGTATACATTATCATTAGCATTGTCATTTTCATTATCAGGATCGAGGGCATGTCCCGACACCTTAGTGTTTTTGGTTTTATTTTAAAGGCTTTGTTTGATTTAATGTGGACCTGGGTGGTAGTATTTCTTGGTTCTTTTTGCAGATTTTTGGCCATTGACTTATCCTAAAGTCTTTGAGTTTATCTTATACTATCTTATTATATGTTTAGAATTTATCTAATATTAGGGTATTGTATTCTATTGGTTAGGAGCAGGGCGTAGTCTCTGATTCTCATTGGACTTGAGATACTCATCATGGCCAGACCCTGGTTTGGATTGTGGAAAAGTTAGTATCAAAGCCTAGGTTTGGTTTCATTACGTGTCCACAAGGATATGTCAAGTAGAGTTTCTTTTATGGGTGTGTAGCGTGCCATACTTATAATAGAGAGGCTACGAGGTATTTAGGAATATTTCCCTTTCTTGTTGTTCTATTCTAGGATATTAATTGTAAGATCTTGAAATCTTCTCTAATCCACGTATGTTTGCTTTTCAAATCCTGCCTCCCAGAATATTTGATGTTTGGGGAAACACTTTTGTCCTATCTGAGGATAATGTGGATGGAGCTCATCCTACTCAAAGAGTTCAGACCAGATCTAGGGTCGCCGCTTTTAATTGCCCTAGTGGAGTTCCACTAGTTCCTTCTATCCTTCCTCAGGCATCTCAAGCTGGCATGTCTAATGCTGAGTTTTGCCAGTCGATCCATTTGCTTACCCAGTTGGTGGCTTCTCAGTTTGAGCATGTTGCCTCTGTTACTCCATCCTCTGAGGTCACTAGAGTTGTCCAATTTATGAGGTTGAGTCCTTTGACTTTCACCAATTCTAAAGTTGTGGAAGATCCTTAAAATTTCATTAATGAGATAGAATTTTTTTTGTGTGTGATGCATGCTATTGTTGTGGGGGTATGGAGTTCACCGCTTACCAGTTGAAGGATATGGCATATTAGTGGTATGAGGAATGGGACCAGTCTAGGGTGATCATGTTGAGTCAGCTTTATAGGATGACTTCTCTAGTGCTTTTCTTGATCACTTCTTTCCTTAGGAGTTGAGGGAGGCGAATGCTGAGGAATTTATAAATTTGATGTAAGGCAGTATGAGAGAAAAAGAGTATGCCTTAAAGTTTTAGTAGTTGTCTCGTTATACTCCAGAGTTGGTGTCATCTATGAGTGCTCAAATAATAAATTTGCTTTAGGATTGTCCCGTGAATCGGTATTGGAATACAAATCTACTCTGTTGAATAAAGACATAGACATCTCCAGGTTGGTCGTGTATATGCAACAGGTTAAAGAGGAAAAAAAGAAGCAAGTCAAGATAAGTGAAAGTCAGAGTAAGAAGTTTTAGTATTCAAATCAGAGTGGAGGTCAATAACTGAGTGGTGGAGACGGTGGAAAATGATCTAAAATTAAATAAGGCAATTATGGTTCCTACTTTTCGGCTAGTGCCCCTTATACGAAACCGCCAGGTGATCGTCGTTTTCAGAATAGTGTGGGTTCAAAAGTACAAATGCCCAGCCTCAAGCTAGTGGGGAATAGACAGTACCATCATATCTCCCTTGTGGATTTTACGGTCAGGTGCATCATGGTGTTTGTGACAAGGGAAGGAAAAAGTGTTTTAAATGTAGGAAAATTGGTTATATGAAGAGGGATCATCTTTCTATGATTTCTTCTAGAAAAAATAAGATTTTTGTTTCTACTTCATCGACTCCAACACCAAAATATGCCACTTTTGCTTCTGGATTTGACACTGGACAAAATTATCTGTACGCTCTTGCCACTTACTAGGATTCTGAGGTATCCCCCTATGTTGTTATTGGTACCCTAAAAAATTTCTCTCATGATGTATCTTGTCTACTTGATCCCAAGTCTACCCTCTCTTATGTGACCTTTTATGTGGCTATCCATTTTGGTTTTGGCCCTTAGTGTATTCTTGATCCCTTATTTGTGTCCACCCTAGTAGGTGACTCCATTTTGGCTAGAAGGGTCTATATGGGTTGTGTGATATTGGTTTGTGGTAGGGAGACCTTGGTGGATCTGACAGAGTTGGACATGTTAGACTTTGATGTGATTTTGGGGATAGATTAGTTGCATTCATGCTATTCATATCTTGATTCCCAAACCCTAAGGTTAAGTTTCCAATTCCCTAATGATTTAGTGATCTAATACGAAGTTAGTTCCCTAGTTCCTAAGGGAAGGCTTATTTCATATTTTAGAGCCCGAAAATTGATTTCCAAGGGGTACCTCTATCAGTCAATGCATGTTAATGATTCTAGATCTGAAGTTCCTTCCTTGCAGATTGTACCTATGGTCTGTGAATTCCTTGAGGTGTTCCTTGATGATTTTCCTAGTGTTTCTCCTGATCGGGAAATTGATTCTGGGATAGATATTCTTCCAGACAATCATCCTATTTCTATCCCTCATAACAAAATGACTCCGACTGAGTTGAAAAAACTCAAGGAGCAGTTGAATAATCTTCTGGATAAGGGTTTTATCTTCCCCAATGTTTCTCCTTATAGTGCTTTGATTCTATTCATGCGTAAGAATAATGGGTCCCTTCAGATGTGCATAGATTACCATCAATTGAATGAGGAGATCTTAAATGAATATGTATCCATTTTCAAGGATTAATAATCTCTTTGATCAGCTTCAGGGTGCTAAGTACTTTTCTAAGATTAATCTTCGATCAGGATACCATCAGTTGAATATTAGGGAGGCGAATATCCCTATGACTGCCTTTCGAACCCAGTATGGATGAATTGGGTATTCCACCAGTTCTTAGATTTATTCAAAATTATATTTATTGATGATATTTTTGTGTATTATAAGAGTGAGATGGATCATTCCGATCATATCCACCTTGTGTTACAAGCCTAGAAAGATCAGCAGTTGTATGCGAAGTTCTCAAAGTGTGAGTTTTGGTTAAATGCTATGACCTATCTGGGTCATATTGTTTCTAGTGAAGGGATTATGATATATCCATAGAAGGTTGCAGTGGTTAAAAAGTATCCTTGACCCACGAATCCAACCAACATTTGGAGCTTCTTGGGTTTAGTCGGTTATTATAAAAGGTTTGTGGAAAGTTTCTCTTCTATTGCTGCCCTATTAACTAAGATGATAGAAGAAGGTAAAGTTCTTATGGTCTAATGCTTGCGAGGGTAGTTTCAAGAAATTAAAGTATAAGTTGACTTTGGTTTCAGTTTTGACTCTACCTGAGAGTTCTAATGATTTTGTTGTCTATTGTGATGCTTCCCGAGTGGGACTGGGTTGTGTGTTGATTCAGCATGACAAGGTGTTTGCATATGCTTCTATACAGTTAAAGGTTCATGAGAAGAATTATCTGACTCATGATTTAGAATTGTTAGCCGTGGTAATTGTATTAAAGATCTGGCGACATTATTTGTATGGGGTCCATATGTATATTTATTCAGATCATAAGAGCCTGCAATATATGTTCACTTAGAAGAATCAAAATCTACGGCAAAGAAGGTGGCTTGAGTTTCTAAAGAACTATGGCATGAGTCTCCACTATCATCTAGGTAAAGCTAACGTGTGTACTAATGCTATTAGTAGGTTGTCCATGGGGAGCTATTCCCATATAGATGGGGAGAAGTGGGATTTGGTGAAGGTATTCACCGTTTGGATAATCTTGAAGTACATATCTTAGATTCCGAGGATAGTGGTATGATTGTTCAAGAATTAGCTAAGTCATCTCTTGGTGCTGAGGTAAAGGAGAAACAGATGTTGGATTCTATCTTGATGAAACTAAAGAAGGATGCGACTAGGCAAAAGGTGATGGATTTCGAGATTGGTGGTGATGGTATATTAAGGTACCAAGGTAGATTATGTGTTCTAATGTTGATGAGTTGCGAGGAAGAATTTTTGACGAAGCTTATGAGTAGTGTTATATTATTCATCTTGGTTTGATAAAAATGTATCATGATCATATGGAAATTTACTAGTGGAATAATATGAAGCGTAACGTGGTAAATTTTGTGACTAAGTGCATGGTGTGTCAACAAGTAAAGGTGGAGCGCTTGAGGTCCGGAGGATTATTTTAAGAAATTGAGCTACCGTGGGTGATCCTTCATTGGTTATTCCTTTAGAAGGTATGGGCATTCCGAATTCCTTGTCTTATGAGAAAGTACCGACGAATATCTTGGATCACCAAGTTCATCGGTTATGGACAAAGGATGTGTCTTCTCTAAAGGTTCTTTGGAGGAACAAAAAGTATGAGAATGCTACTTGGGAAGCAGAGGAGGACATGAAGTCAAGTATCCGTTTGTACTCCCCATTCAAAAAAATTGTGCTTATGGTATGTATGATCTTAACATCTTTGTTTTCTGTCTTTGTTAAAAGTAAGTGTGGGTGCATTTCTATGTTAAATCGTGCTAAGGGATGCCTTGACCCATCTTTCGAGGGCAAATGATCCTAAGGGGGAGACTGAAACCCCCCAGGTGTTGATCTTTGAGAATTTCTGAAATTTTATCCTCACTGTACTAACTAAGACTTAACCTACTAGTGGTAGGGAGTCTTGATGAGTTGTTGGACTTAAATCATAGTTTAAACAGTGTGTGTGTGTGGTTAAGTTTTGTTCTGAATACGTGTATCTCACTACGAGTCGTAAGGACTCGTTACTAATCATTTTGTGCAAATCCTAGGATTTCTAATGTATACCCCAAATATTTTCTGTGTTGACAACGACTGGACCCCATAGTCGTAGGGTCCAAATATGAGTCATATTAGTCAAGTCATAGGGCAACAGTGTATGAGCCCTTGACACTGTCTTAGCTACGTCTAGTGGTGACGAGTCATAATGAATCCCTACGAGTCATAACGAATCCCTATGAGTCGTATAGCGACCCATAGACACCGATGACTAAATATAAGCTTTAATTTGAGGGCACTTTGGACAATTTCCTTCTTACCCAATTAAAACCCCACGTGCATAAAGCACTTAAGGGGGTTATTTCTCATTCATAATGTGATTAAATACTCTCAGAACTCTCTTAAATTCTCTCAAGCAAGATACTTAGGGTTTCCAAGAAGTAGGTCATCCATGGGCTCAAGGGTTGAATTCTTTTCATAAAACTTGGTATTTTAGGCATGTTACTCTTCCTTAATTGCTAATTTTTTAAAGTCATATGTTTAAACGGAATTGATGATATTTTTGAAACATGGGTTGAGGGTTTTGAATATTTTTTTATGAACAATATTTCCTATGGTTTTCATATGATTGTTCATATTTTGATCATGTTTTTGAGCTGGTGGGGTGCTTGGGTATGGTGATTAAAGTAGGGGATTGTGATTTCCCCCAACTTATGACTTTTGAAGTGTTAATGACCACAACCCCATATTGTGAAATTGATTTTGAATATGAAAAGTATGCATATTGAAATACTCATGAACTATTATACAATGTGAAATACTAATAAAGCATAATGATTTTGAATTGAACCTTATGGTGTTGTGTAATTTCCCAAGCTAGTGCATAATTGAACCAAGGGGGCTTTGAATTTACCCAAATGAAGAAATTACTTCGGCATGTGGATGTTACCTTGCAAGTGTAGTTGGTATGGCGATACCAATAATGTATGCCTAAACGTGTATCTTGATTTAATGAATGGGAATGTGTGATAAATGATTTAATTGGGATTTAATAAGGGTTGTGTAGCTGAGTAGTGAAAGTGGAGGTCCCGAGTGACCAATACTGGAAACCGCAAATACCTACATGAGGGTCTACATGATCGGGTGGTTTGAGTCCTCTTTATTATTATCATATAATTAGGAGGTTTAAGTGTAACACCCCGAGTCTGCACCCCAGACGCCACATGGTGCTTATGACACCGAAGGAAAATAAGCTAACCCATGACTGGTACCTGTTATGAGCACAGAATAATAATACTAAAATAATATGAAAGTTAGGCTAAAATGTCATAAGGTTCATAATCTGAATACTGATAATAACATCTGAAAACTAAATACTGTCTGAATTAGTCTAGTCTTAAAAGTCTCTAACTGAACTGTCTGAATATGGAGTTGATGGGAAAATCCCCCAGCTAACTCCGACTAATAAAATGCTGAATCTACTGTAGTACTGAAATAAAAGAATATCCTTGATAGGTAAGGATTCACTACTGAATCTACTGTTGCTGACTGAATCTGGCTAAGCACGGTCAAGAACCTGAGCGTCCGAACCTATGATATGAGACAGCATACGTTAGCTAGAAGAGGTAAGGATAATATGCATGGGTTCATATACATGAAGAGGTAAGGATAATATGCATGGGTTCATATACATGAATAGTAACTGATTGGGTGATATGAATATAACTGAATGAGAATACATGCATAACTGAAGCTGTTGTAAACACTGATTATGCAATCTGTGCATATACATATATATACTATGTTTGAGATTTATACTGAAACCAAGTACTGAGTTCTGATAACTGAGTAACTGGTATCTGAGATTACTGATAATTAAATTATTGATAACTGGGTGACTAGTTCAGACAGTCCTAATTCTGTAGAACTGAACTGAGTTCTATGCCAAGACTAACACTGAAATTGTTGGAGATAATCATCTAACCGACATGCCCCTCTTTGAACTGATTGGGGTCCAATATATAATTCCAGTTAGAAGAGTGTCAGTACTGTGCCACGGGTACAGACACTGGCTTTGTGGATCCACTTAAATTTTGTCCCGAAGGACTAAGGGTCACCCTCTACTGGAAAGTTCCCTGATGGGAGCGGTATTACTCTCAACTGGTAGGTAAACACCTAATCAAATCTTATCTGTTAGGTTGATATCTTAACCTACGTTAGCTACGTAGTTCTGAAACACAAGGACTGCAACTAAGGATCACACCCTCTATTGATAGGTGATCCCCCATCTTTGGGTTCGCTCAGTGTTGAATCCTACTCCCAACTAAATGACACTGATTATTAGACTGAACTGAGTTTTGATAAGTTTTGTAACTGACTGAGTACTATTTTTCGTAAAATTACTGATATTATTCTGTAGATACTATAATTCTAAGTAAATAGCTAGATTTCGGGTATTAAATAGCCCTAGGACTCGATAGCATTGATAGTTAAGCATGGAATGATCTTAAAAGAATAACAATAATTGTTTGTTAACAATGCATTCATTTAGACATTTTGTCAAACACTTGAGAGGCATAAACTTGTACATGAATGGGAACACATGATAACATGTCATGATTGCACTATTTAATTCACATAGGCATTCTAACAAAAACTTGGGGAGCATGATTATTTTACATAATAATAAACATATATATAAATAACATGACTACAAGATTCAACTTGTATTTAATAGGAGAATCACATAATTCATCACACGTGCTATCTTAATTTCATGAAACTTGTAATTAATCATGGATTAAAGACATTATAATAATACACACATGAACACAATCCAACCCAAACATACAATTCATGGAATCAGAATCTTGTATTTTGAAAAAGGATTCTTGGGTTTCATGGGTGGTAAGAACCCATGGATGAACATCTAACATACCTGAGAAATTAACTTCTCGAAGATTCTTGGTAGTGTTCTTGAGATTTGACTTTGATTCTTGAAGGCTAGGGTTTTTACTATTTTGAGAGAGAATGATCTTGATTTGGGAAAAATTGAGTGAATAATGACTTAGCTAGGTTATTAGGAATTAAATCACGTGCTTAGACTGATTAGGACCATGGAAAAAGACTAAATTTCCCTTGAAAGAAATTAAAATTCACGTTACTGGATTCCTAATTTTTTTCCTTCACCGCGATGCAGTGGCATCGTGGTGAGCCACTGGATTTTGTTGGCTAGTGTAGTCCAAGGAAGAGTGCAAAAATGCACTTTGGTATGACACAGAGGTATCGTGGAGCCTCACTGGTAAGTGATAATTACGAAATGGCACTCTAGCGTGACACTCCATTATCGCATTGACACACTGAAAAAAGCCAATTGGGAGCTGGAACTTCACCGAGATGCACTGAAATTGTGGTGTCTCACTAGAAACTGAGGAATTTCATTTTGACCCTCACTGCGATGCTGTGCTTCTCAATTTTACATGTTTTATTAAAAGTGCCATAACTTCTTACCGAATATCAAATTTGGGCAAAATTTATATCATTGGAAAGCTGACTGAATTTCCTACACAATGATGGGTTTTAAGCTTGAAAATTCTAAGTATTTTTTGAAAGTATATATAGGAATTCTCATATACTGAGAGCTAAACTGAGCTAGGAAAATACGGGTTATTACAATATCTCCCCTTTGGGAATATTCGTCCTCGAATGAGACTGATTAAATTGAGAAATACTGATAGACTGAGTTTACATACTAAACATGCATAACTGAAGCATGATTACATGACTGAAACTACTAATAAACTTAAATTTCACACTGAAACATAACATGGCTGAACTAATTCATGAATGCATGACTGTCATGAGAATGATATGCAATGGTAACTAAAACCAAGTTCGTATCTGTAACTGAACATGGAACTAAGTAAATCTGAGAAAGACTGTTACCTCAAGCTGAGTCTGACTATGTGGAGAAAAGGTAAGAATCCTTAGTTACATATCTGGTTCTTCTTCCCAAGTAGCTCCCTCAATGGACGGGTTCCACAGAGAACTTTGACCAAGGGAACTTCTTTGTTCCTTAGTCTGTGAATCTAACAATCAAGGATTTGGATTGGAACCTCTTCAAAAAAGAAATAATTCTAAATATCTACGCCCTCTAAGGGGACTACAACTGCTGGGTCACCAATGCATTTTTTTAGCAAGGAGACGTGGAATACTGGGTGCCATTAAACTTAAGTCTGAAGGCAACTAAATATTGTAAGCTACCTTTTCGAAATGGATGAGAATCTTGTAAGGACCGACATATCGAAGACTGAGCTTCCCCTTCTTTCCGAACCTCTTCACTCCCTTCATGGGAGATATTTTTAAGTACACAAAATTGCCAATCTCAGACTCAAGATCCTTTCTCTTCACATCTGTATATGATTTCTATAGGCTCTGGAATGCCTTAAGCCTTTCTCTGATCAACTGAACTTTCTCTAAGGTATCAAACACTAAATCAGACCCTATCACTGTAGCCTCACCTACCTCGAACCAACCAATTAGAGATCTACATATCCTACCATAAAGAGACTCAAATAGAGCTATCTGAATACTAGAATGATACTTGTAATTATATGCGAATTCGATCCAAGGCAAGTGGTCATCCCAACTACCTTTAAAATCAAGAACGCAAGCCCTTAACATATCTTTTAAAGTATTAATAGTCCTTTATGCTTGACCATCTGTTCGAGGGTGAAAAGTTATATTGAGGTGAGCTTGGGTACCAAGACCCTTTTGGAAGGCTTTCCAAAATTAAGAGGTAAAATGGGTACCTCTATATAAAATGATAGATACTGGGACTCCGTGTAACCTAAACAACTCTTTGATATAGAGTTTGGCATAGTCCTCAGCTGAGTAGGAAGTATGGACTAGCAAGAAATAAGCAGATTTGGTAATCTTGTCTACGATAACCCAAATTGAATAATGTTGATGACGAGTACGAGGTAAACCCATCAAAAAGTCCATGTTCACTTTTTTCCATTTCCATGTGGGAATACTGAACTCCTGCATGGACCCATTAGGATTTTTAGTTTTTTTATTTTCTAGTTATTGACTAGATTTAAAGAATTACAAAAATTTTTATCTTTGTTTATTTTCATTGTTTGTTGGTTTCTATCTAGTAGGGGAATACTTCACCCACCCTTTGATTTTCATTTTTGGTTCTTTTTCAAGGGGTATACCTTTGACCCCAATATCTCTTTTTGATTTTTATGAGTAATTTTAAAATTTTTGTTATTAGGAATAAAATGAGATGTTCTTGTTAAGTGTTTTGTATGATTACATGATGCAAGTTGGTTTTAAATATAAAATCATGCAAAATCAATTGAATGAATATTTTTTGAGCACCTATCTACAAACTCTGTGATATCCCTCTTTATCCCATTCCATCAATAAATCTCCTGCATATTACGATACATCTTAGTGTCCCCTGGGTGAATAGAGTAACGCACACTGTGTGCTTCAACAAGAATTCATTACCTCAAGTTATCTACACTTGGCACACATAACTGACCCTGGCAATGCAAAACACCATCTCTCCCTTGGGAGAAAACCTCTACTTTCTAATCTTTGACTGACTCTTTCAACTTAACTAGACTAGGATCTATATCCCGCTTAGATCCAAATTTTGAAGGCAAACATAATGGCTACTAATTCAAAATCATGGGTAGGGTAATTCTTCTCATGGGGCTTACATTGTCTTGAGGAATAGGCTATGACCTTACCCCTTGGCACTAGGAAAAAAACCAAACCTACTCTGGATATATCACAGTACACAACAAACCCATCTGAACCATCTGATAACATCAAAACTGGGGCTGTAGTGAGTTGGGTCATCAACTCCTAAAAACTCTTCTCACAAGAATTTGGCCACTGAAACTTGACTTTCATCTGAGTCAATCTGTACATGGGGAATGAAATAGATGAAACCCCTTCAACAAACCATCAATATTAGCCAGTTAAAACCAAGAAACTCGTGATATCTGATGGAGAAATGGGTCTAACCCAGTTTCTCGCTGCCTTTATCTTTTGAGGATCAACTCTAATGCCATCACCAAAAATAATATGAATAAAGAATGCTACTGACCTTAACCAATATCCACACTTACTAAATTTGGCAAATAATTAATGGGCTCTGAGAGTCTAAAGTACGATTCTAGGGTGATCTGCATGATCATTTTTGTTATGGGAATAGAAAAGAATATCATCGATGAAGACTATAACAAACATGCCCAAGTACTTCTTGAACACGTAATTCATTAAGTCCATAAAGGCTGTTAGGGCATTTGTGAGACTAAAGGACATGACTAGAAACTCGAAGTGACCATACCGAGTTCGAAAAGTTGTTTTTAAAATGTCACATACTCTGAGCTAATGATAGACTAATCTGAGGTCTATCATAGAAAAGTAACTGGCACCCTAAAGTTGGTCAAACAAGTCATCGATTCTAGAAAATAGATATTTGTTCTAGACTGTAACTTTGTTCAACTAACGGTAGTTTATTCACATTCTGATTGAACTGTCTTTCTTATGCATGAATAAGAATAGCACACCCTACGGGAAAATACTGGATCTGATGAACCCCTTGTATAAAAGGTCTTTTCACTATTCTTTTAACTCTGTAAGTTCATCTGGATACATTTTGTAGGGTAGAATAGATATAGGCTGAGTATTTGGAAGGTCTGTTCCAAATTCAATTTCTTTTTTGGTAGGAACTCCAGCAAGATCCTCAAAAAACATATCTGAGAATTCATTTACTACTAGAACTGACTCAATACTAGGAGTCTCTGAACTAGAGTCTTTGACTCACACAAGATGATAGACACACCTCTTGGATATCATATTTTTTTCTCTAAGGTATGAAATCAACTAACCCTTAAGCGTTGTGGTACTACTCCTCCATTAAAGGACTGGTTCATTTGGAAACTGGAAATGAACAACTCTACTTCTATAGTCAACTGAGGTATTGCATGAATGGAGAAAATTCATGTCGAGATTGATGTCGAAATCCATCATTTCTAAATCTACTATGTTTGCTGAAGTGAATTTCTAAGATATCATAACCGAACAGTTCCTGTATACCCACTGGGCTATGATAGACTGATCCACTAGGGTAGAAACTGAGAAAAGTTCTGTTAAGATTTCGGGTCTGACTTTAAAGTTGACTGATATGTAAGGAGTTACAAAAGACAGAGAAGCTCCTGGATCTAATAAGGAATAAATATGTAAATGGAAGATCTATAACGTACCAATGTCCACATCAGGAGAACTTTCCTGATCTTGCCGGGACTGAAGTGCATAGAGCCTATTTGGGCGTTGTCCACTGGTGGCACTAGAAGTGGCACCCTGTCGATCAGACGAACGAACTGAGTTGAGGGACAATTGTACTGACCCTGTGAACCTAGATGAGGACGATCTCTGATTTTATGGCTTGGCTTTCCATACCCCAAACATACATCTCTGCTAGCTCTACAGACACCCTTATAGTTTTTGCCATATTTTTGGCAAAGAGGATTTGTTCGAGCACTGCTGACACTACCCTAAGATTTAAAGTCTTGTGCCCTATCTTTGTTACTATTTTTGAACTTAGGTACTGGAGCACTAGCTGAGGATGAAACTGTAACTAAAGATTTTGGACAAAACTGGGAATGGTTACTGCCTTCTGACTTAGGCTGACTGAAATTAAAGCTATCTATTCTAGCTATCTTATTTTCCCTCTCTCTTTCACTTTATTCTTAAACTCTTTTATCTACTAAGCATGAACCATTAGCCTAGGTATGTCCATCTTCTTAATTAACATTACAGTTCTGCACTCTTTGACCACACTTTCTTATATCCCAGATACGAACTTGCTCATTTTGGACCTATTGTCTGCTACTTCATGGGGAGCATACCTGGCTAGAAGAGTAAACTTTAGGGGATAGGCTTTTACACTCATGTTTCCTTGCCTGAGATTGATGAAATCTAACACCTTGGCTTTCCTCAACTCTAAGGAAAAGAATCTATCTTGAAAAGCAGTAGCAAACTCCTCCCATTCTATGGTACAAAGATGTCTATACTTTTCTTTTAGAGGCTATGAGGCATTTAAGAAAAGTTTCCTTTTTTTCATACTCTAGATCATGTAGTAAAGTTATTCCTTTAGAAACTCCTGTCTACTCATGTGTTACCCCAAAATTCTTCATCTATGACTTGTTCTTGAAATAACATTATTAGCAAGATCCAGTTCCTCCCCAGATAATGCTTTTAGACATGCTAGCAGAAGCTTTAGAAGTCACACAAAGGGCTTGAGAGGAACTCCCTAGTGTATTAAGTTCCTTGAGTCGAAAGTCTATGTTCTTATCCTTATGACTTGTTCAGTTGAGACAGAATTAGATATGAATTAAGATTGCTCATTGACCTTTTCCCTATAGATAGTGCTCATGAGAAAAGATACTGTGAACCTAGACTATTAAATATAGTATGCATTTAAGGTATATTGTGAACCTCAGAGTTATGATTTATAAATAGTAGAACCTTATTATAGTTGGAAGTATGGGTATAGGAGAGTAGTGACAAGAAAAGTGGGAATGACAATTCATAGAAAGTATAAAGATAACCTTATGCATGATTACGAGTTGTGTTAAGGTGATATATCCTTGTGTGTTAGTTTAATGAAGGTTAAAGAGGGAGTTATTAGTTAAGGTGAATTATTGCTTGCATAGAGTCTAAAAGGAGTTATTGATGGTATTTATAGTGCTTGAAAAAGTATAAGGTATTAATGAAGTGTTTGATGGTTTAGTGTCATCAATTTAGGCTTCCCTTGAGGTTGTAAAAAGGAGTTTAGTTAAAACTTATAGAGCTATGATAGTAATTTAGGTGTATAGAAGGGTAAATAATGATAATGGGTAGAATGAGGATATACATTATAAATAAGATATGCCATATAGTTATGATTGGTTATTGTTGTTATGAGATTTGTGTTAAGTGAAGTAATAAAGGATTGATGATATATGTACATTAAGTGTTAGAATCTAAGTTTGAATCTTTGAGGATTGAGCAAACAGAAGTAAGAGTTGAAGCTCTAGGTGGTGTGAAATCAGGATATAGTGATACCCATGAAGATTCTAAGTTAGTAAGAGTTCAAGATATTATGTGATTACTAGTGGAGCTATAGAAAGATAGAGTTGTACCTCAGGAGAAAGTATTGGAAGTGGGTTTTACACTTCAAGTGTAGTCTTTCAAAGTAAGTTTATTATTTGCGTGTATTGTTATGTTCCAGGCTCAATAGAGCAGTGAGAATGGTTCATTTTAGAGTTTAGTAAGAGTACCATAGACTTAGAGTGATGTCTTAAAGCTAAGGAAGAGATGATTCCAAAGTCAGATTTCAAGATTCTAGTAAGTGATGCCAGTGTAGTGTAGAAAGTCGGTAAGAGAGGATAATGCTTGACCTATTCTTATCTCAGTACAAAGTTTCATACATCAGTTATTTCAATATTTATTCATGCCTTATGTTTTATTTCCCTAACCATAGCTCATGTTCATGCATATAATAGAGAGCCTTATACTTTCCCAGTTCCTAGTAAGAGGAGTTCCAGTTCATCCCGCAATTGGAATCATATTTCATGTCATGAACTCTAAATTCAGGTCATGAATCTCATGACTTATGTTCTCATGCTTTATAGTATGTTCAGTTCTAGTACTCCTTCAATACCCTTAACGATTAGCAAAATTCAGAGTTATATTGTTTACAACCTCAGATTAGATCTCCTTATTAAATCCATGTCGTGAATACTCTATTCTGCAGGCCTCAGTAAGGTGTCAAGTTATGCTTAGTATCCCTTCATGTTTTAGACTCTATATTTCACCAACCTTTCAGTGACCTTCCCTCATGTCAAGATAGTGATGATGAGCAATTGTGTGGATGAGAGATAGTAAATATGTTATGTTTGGGAAGATTGTTGTAAGTTGGTTTTATGTAAGTCTATAAGTTTGAAAGAATTTTTGAGGTGAAGTTTATTTTCTTGTGTATGACTTGGTTAGCTGAGAATACTTTATGTGTATCATCCTAATAATTGAACAGTGCATGGAAGTTATTATTGATAGAGGTATTGAAAAATATGGGAGAGATGCTCTTATGGGTATTTGTTTAGAAGTGCATATGTGGGTATGAAAATAGGCTTGAATGCTATGTTGGTATCTATGGGGATAGGTGTGTTGTGCATTAGAGGATTTCTAGTAAAAGGTTGGATTTAGTTGTTAAAGTAATAAGAAGAATCATCGTAGAGTGAAAAGTTATGACGCTTGGGGTATTGAATCCATGGTTCAAAACTAGTATTATGGTGGTACCTTGTTATTTCGAGTCAGGTTTGACCATGATGAGAGAGGTTAGTACATTTTAGACTTTAGTAGATAGATTTATCAATGCCATGTAAGAATTATAAGTTGAAATAAGTGATTATCATATTTAAGGGAATAGCATAGTTGAGGAAGTGTTGGAGAAGTGTTGCTAAGCTTGAAGACAAGATATTGTATTGCTTGAGGCCTCGTAATTCTATCCTATCTTATCATTTATAAGTTTATGTTCCATGCTATAGAGCTGTAGCAATGTTGTAATTCCATACTCTGTTGTTTTGTTCAGATCATGGCCGGAGTTCTTTGCTCCCGAATACAATTTGAAATTTCTTAGAATAGGGTTGAATAAATACTCCATCAGTGTATGAGCATTTCGTAAGATTCAGTCCATATAGCCAGCAATCCAGCTTAATAGCTTGACAGACAAATCTCCATAGTTTTCCATCTTCTAATTTAGTCTAGTCTTACTACCTGAGTATGGCCATTTCAAGAGGTAGTTTGTTTGTATCTACGTAAATTGAGGATCTATCTCAGTATATTTATCATGCATCAGTTTCATATTCAGATATTAAGTCATGATTTAATTCATAAGTATCCTGCGTATCATCTCAGTCTTTTCCCAGTATCTCAACCAAGTCAGTATCATTCAGGGACGAATGATCCCAAGGGGGAGATATTGTACGGCCCGAGTTTTTATGGATTTTTTAGGTTGTAAACCTCTCATCTTTTTCCTTACAAAATTAGATCCAGCCTAAAGAAATAGTTGCCCCTTAGTTGTCTCTCTCGTTTTGATCTCACCATATAGCTATTTTCATAAAAGCTCAAGCACTCACAGATCAGTTCAGTAGCCCACTATGTTAGGATTCAGTTATACAGTTTATTTCAGTTGTGCATGATATCTTATAGCCTTAGATTCCTCAGAAATTACAACCTTATTAGCCACATTCGAGGACGAATGTTCCCAAGGGGGAGATATTGTAATACCCTGTTGATTCTATGTGGAATTTTCAAGATTTTGACATTCCATTGTGTGGAAAATTGAATAAGCTTTCCATCGATACCAAATTCTCCTAAATCCGACACTCAATGAAGGAGTCATGGCATTTTTAAGTTAACAGTGTGCTACCTGAACTCTCAGCGCATCGCAGAGGAGGCAAAAATGGAAATAGTCAATTCCAGTGGACCTCTGTGATATTGGCGCATCGCGAAGTGGTCTATTTTCCCAATTCTCAAAATTCAGTAGCCTAACGAGATACTAACGCATCGTGCCAGTGGCCAAAATAGCAATCTAGGGGCACCACAATTGTGGCGCATCGCGGTGAACACCCAATTCCCATTCATCCTTTTCCAGTGAGCCACCGCGGTAGTGGCGCATCGCGGTCGCCCAGTAAATTGAGATTTTTTGTCATTTTTTCAGTTCCGTTTGGGAGTTTAGAAAGGGTATTTTGGTCAATACCCAGGCCCCCAATCCATCCAAACATAAGAATTAAGCCTATCCTAAGCACATTAGGATTATATTCATCAATTTTCTCTCAAACAAAAACTCTAGAGTTCAAAGCTCCTTCTCCAAAAATCAAATTCCACCATGGTTTCTCCAAGAAAGCTTAAGATTGAGGATTTCCAAGGCAAGATAATCAAGAATCTATATTCAAGAACTTAAATAGGAATTAATAGATCAAGTTTCTTCATCTAATCTTCAATCAAGGTATGTGGGGTTATGAACAAGGATACTCTTTTCATCCTTGTGCCCAAAACTCATTTTAAATTACAAAGCTATTTGATTTTATATGATTTTCCATGAAATTGAAACTACGGTTCACACCCAATGTTGCCATTTACAAGGTTATGAGATTTCAAGTGAATTATAAGTTGAATTGCATGTTTATTTTCATATTTTCATGCTTATTGCAGAAATTTTCAGATTTTGAGATGAATTATCATTGTTCTTATTATCAAGCATGATTATTATGATATTTTGACATGAGTTTGATACATGGGTTTTAAGCCCCATGTTTATATGTTGAGATTTTGAGAAAAGTGATGCTTTAAGCATCTTATGAGCTGATTATATCATATTTACAATAAGGTTTTGATCTTTTGATCCCCAGATAAGTTTTGGAATCCACTTTACAGATTATAGAAAGCAAAAGAGCTTCATTTACAGATTTATTCAGATAAATACATAACTGGTTTCATAATAAACCCTTATGTGAGTTTTGAAGTGGATTTCCACAAGATGAGTGTAGCAAATTAAAGGGAGTAGTATTTAGCACCGAGTTGGGTATGATTCCAAGGTCTCATGCCTCAGATCTACATGCCACCTATTTAGCACCGAGACATTGGAATCCAAGAAGCTCGCATGGTTTTTGTCGGTTAAGAGAACCTCCTATCAGACAAACTATTTTCCTTAATAGTAAAGACTTTCAGAAAAAGATTTACAGAAAATTTTTTAGAAAATTAATTGTAAAGGCTCACAAATTTTACTCAAATTATGCTTTACAAAAAGATATTAGCTACAGATTCAGCTTTCAGCTTTCAGATTTTAGATTTAAGAGTGAGTCCTTTATACACTTAGACAGTATGATTTAAAGACAGAGTATTAGTACAGCTTTTAGAACTAAATGTTATGGCTCACTAGATTTAAAAGTATGATTTGTTTCTCATGATTATTATTTTCAGTGGTTTAGATATTCTAGTTTATGTGAGTTATTTACATTTATCATGCATTGTTTTACAAATTATGATGATTAATATCATGTTTTACTTATGCATTTCGCCTCCATATACTCAGTACATCCTCAAAGTACTGATCTACATATATGTCTATGTGCTACATTATCTCATAATGTAGGTATCAGCTCAGTTATAGCACGCATACCATATTCAGACAGTTTGTAGATTCCAGCCAGCAGATGACGAGTTCTTCTATTTCGAGGACTTTAGTTAGATGTCAATTATGTACTTTATTTTCTTATTCATATATATTGATTAGTGATAGTTGGAGTCGCGTCCCAGCTATCTATAGTCAGTATAGTAGAGGCTTCACAAATGTCAGTTAGCATCAGTTATGTATTCTTAATCCGTCTTTTCAGACTTTATTAGAATGTAAAAGCTGTATTGATATTGTATTTTCCCATATTCCACCATTATTATGTTTTCGCATAGTAAAATCAGTCATTTTATACATATTATTCAGTTGTATATGAGTTCTGCCAGTAGAAGGGTTGACTTGGGATCACTTGTGGTCCTAAGCACCATGTGATGTCTTGAGATAGATTTTTAAGGCGTTACAGATTCATTCGGGTGAAGTCCCAAATCTTGACTATAGCAGTATTAGCCATTGGGTTGTCCTGAATAGCAACTGGTCATTCATTCTGAGCTGTTATAGAATGGGCTAGATTGGTGAATGCAGCTCTGAATTCTGCATGAGAGACATGCAGGGGATCTGCTTGAACGGGCGAAAGTGCTGACTGGTTTCCAGTTCTTCTTTCATTAGTCTTTTTGGGAGGCATATTCTATAAATAGAAGGAATAAATAAATTAGATAGATATTTTAACTTGAGCTTATGATCACTTGCACGACATAAATACTGAAAGAAGGAAATTTTTGCTAAAAATGCCTCATAGCCTCTTGTCCATAAATATGGCATGCTGCACACCCATTACCAAGACTCTACTTGACGTTGCTTTCATACTCTCTAGGACTCTATTGAAACTTAGGCTCTAATACCAATTTTGTAACGCCCCGAGTCTGTACCCCGAACATCACACGGTGCTTATGACTCTGAAGGACCATAAGATATCCCATGACTTGTACATGCTGTGAGAACTGAATAATATTATTAAAATAATGTAGAATTTAGGCTTAAATGACATAAGGTTCATAATCTGAATACTGATAAATATAGCAACTGATAATAACATCTGAAAACTAAATAGTGTCTGAACTAGTCTAGTCTGAAAAGCGTCTAATTGAACTCTCTGAATGGAGAATTGATGGGACAAGCCCCCAACCAACTCTGACTAATAAAATACTAAATCTACTGTAATACTAAAATAAAAGAATATCCTCGATAGATGAGGACTCACTATTGAATCTGCTACTATTAACTGAATCTGGCTAAGTACGGTCAGGAACTTGAGCATCCTAACCTATGATATGAGACATTATAGCGAAAGAAAAGTTTATGCAATCAGTACGTAGAATGTATTGGTATGATAGATGAGCTAAGGATAATATGCATTGGTTCAAATGCATGAACAGTAATTGTGATAACTGAATAACTGATATCTGAGATTAATGATAATTGAATTATTGATAACTAGGTGACTTTTTCTGACAGTACTGATTCTATAGAACTGAATTGAGTTCTATGTAGAGACTGAAACTGTGGGAGGTAATCATCTAACCGACATGCCCTCCTGTGAACTAATTGGAGTCCAATCTGTAACCCCAGTTGGAAGGGTGTAAGTACCGTGCCACGGGTGCATACGCTGGTTGTGTGGATCCACTAAAATGTCATCCCGGAGGACTAAGGGCCACCCTCTATTGGTAGGTTTTCTGATTAGAGCGGTATTACCCTTAATTGGAAGGTAAATACCTTATCAACCCTTAACTGTCTGGTTGATATCTTAACCTACGCTGGCTACTTAGTTCTGGAACACAAGGATTGCTACTAAGGATCACAGCCTTTACTGACAGGTGAGCCCCATCCTTGGGTTCGCTCGGTGTTGTATCCTACTCTAATCTGAATGACACTGATTATTAGACTGGATTGAACTAGACTGAGTTTCGCTGAGTATTGTAACAAACTGAGTACTACAGTTCATGACATTAATAAGACTATTTTGTAGCTACTGTAATTCAAGGTAAACAGCTAGATTTTGGGTATTAAATACCCCATGACTCGATAACATTGATAGTAAAGCATGGCATGATCTTAAAAGCATAACAATAATTACTTGTCAACAATACATTCATTTAGACATTTTGCCAAACATTTGAGAGGCATGAACTTATACATGAATGGGAACACATAATAATATGTCATGATTGCGCTATTCAATTCACATAGGCATTCTAACAAACACTTGAGGAGCATGATTATTTCACATACTAATAAACATATTTATAAATATCATTGTTACAATATTCAACTTGTAATTTCAAGGATTTAGCATGAGAATCACATAATTCATCACACATGCTATCTTAATTTCATGAAACTTGTAATTAATCATGGCCTGAAGACCATATAACAATACAGACATGAACACATTCCAACCCAAATATGTAATTCATGGAATCTCAATCTTGTATTTTGAAAATGGATTCTTGGGCTTCATGAGTGGTAAGGACCCATGGATGAACATCTAACATACCTGAGAAATTAACTTCTTGAAGATTTCTTGCAGTGTTCTTGAGATTTGACTTTGATTCTTGAAGGCTAGGGTTTTTACTATTTTGAGAGAGAATGATCTTGATTTGGGAAAAATTGAGTGAATAATGACTTAGCTAGGTTATTAGGAATTAAATCACGTGCTTAGACTGATTAGGACCATGGAAAAAGACTAAATTGCCCTTGAAAAAAATTAAAATTCACGTTACTAGATTCCTGATTTTTTCCTTCACCGCGATGCAGTGGCATCATGGTGAGCCACTGGATTTTTTTGGCTAGTGTAGTCCAAGGACGAGTGCAACAATACACTTTGACACGATACGGTGGTATGGCAGAGCCTCTTTGGAAAGTGACAATTGCAAAATGGCACTCTGGCACGACGCGCCATTATCACATTGACACACTAGAAAAAGCCAATTAGGAACTGAGACCTCAACACAACGCGCTGGAATCATGGTGTCTCACTGGAAAATGACGAATGCCATTTTGATCCTCACCGCGACGCGATGCTTCTCAATTTGACATGTTTTTTCACTAAAAGTGCCCTAACTTTTCACCCAAATATCGAGTTTGGAAAAAATTTATATCGCTGAAAAGCTGACTGAATTTTCTGCACAATGAAGGGTCTTAAGCTAGAAATTCTGAGTATTTTTTGAAATTATATATAGGAATTCTCGTATACCAAGAGGTAAACTGAGCTAGCAGAATACGGCGTATTACATTGAGTTCCCCATATTATATTTCATGATTGGGTGCTTGTGTCACCTTGATATGCCGGGAAGTTCGAGTCCCCCATAGTGCATATATATACCCTCTAATTCATGTGTCTACATGTATTGGGGACCTTCCAACTAGGGGAGAGCTACGCCCATATAGCCTGTGGTGCCCTATTCTGTTATGACGATTGAGCTACACAATTAAGGCTAAAGTTTTAAAGTGTATGTCAAACCTTGTTCCTACCCCAATATGCTATATATTTATATTTGAATATGATTTTGTGTATTGGATTTTGGACTGGTTTTGAATTGTTATCCATGACATTATTTTACCCTCTATCCCTGAGTTACATGCTAGTGCTCAATCCAATAACCGTCTCCAGAGGCTGTATCCCCATGCGATGCAGGCACTGGAGATACTTCTACTTTTCCTACATAGAGTTAAGTGGATCAACTTTCTTTGTAAGTTCATTTTGGTGAAGTAGTGAGCTTCCATTCTTCGAAAGATTTAGACATTTCATCAGTTCTTATCATAGACTAGAATTGAGAGTTTACAAGCCTTAACATTGTCATTCTCAGAGTAGGGGTCATGTACCAACATTTTATCGATTTTGATTTTTTTTAGAAGGCTTTGTTGGATTACTGTGGAGTTTGGTGGTGACGTTGCTTGGTTATTTTATTTGGTTATCGGCCATTGACTTATTTTGAAGTCTTCAAGTTTATCTTAAACTATCTTGTTATATGTTCAAAATTCATTCGACATTGGGATATTGTGTTCTGTTGGTTAGGTAAATAGGTGAGTCTCCGATCCTCGTTGGACTTAAGATACTCGTCACGGTCAGGCCCTGGTTCAGGTCGTTACACCTAAAGATAATCCACCAGCTTTAGCTCCATCAATAACTTTTCTAATTTGTGAAGTTGTCGATTGGGACCCTACAAAATAAACCATATATGCTTCTATGCTATTTTTGATATTTTCGACTCTACGAGGATGTCAGATTTTTAAAAATGCTCGTTTCAACAAATTAACCCTTGGAACCCCTAAAATCTTATTTAAATTATTTTTTACAACAAGGGTCTAAACACAAAATATGGGTTCAAAACTCAAATCAACCCTGCTACTAGCCCAAATTCAGCATTCTAGATCTAATGAAACTTTCCAATTCTCTATCCGACACTCAAAATACAAGATGTTGACCAAAGTCAAACTAGCTACTTTTAAATCCTCTAAGACTCTCAAACTTACTTAAATAATTTTTTAGTGCATTGGGATTTGTGCCAATCATCACCACATATGATAATCATCATGTAACAACTACAGGAAAGGGAAAATGCCTAAAATATACAAAATAGAAGTTTTCACTTATTAGGTCATAACAATATCTACCACAAAACACTAGTTCATCCTCAAACTAAAAGATAAAGGAAGTACTTGAATCAATAAAGAGTCGGGGGTAACTACTGCACCTATCGTACCTCCTAAGTAGCCTCCTCAATGAGATAGTGCCTCCACTAAACCTTATCCACAAAAATCACTTTAGAGCATACCCGTATAACATTCCTGGATAAAATAAAAGTTTGCTCCTCTAAAATAGTATCCTCTTATCTAGCTGAACCTAGTCTTAAGAATGTACGTGAGACTCATTCGGGATATCACACCATAGCATAAATACATGGAAGAATATATAAATAAAGGAAAACTCTAGGGACTAGTCCAACTCATAAGCTTCTTTCCCAACTATTGTAGTATCTCAAATAGCCCGATATACCTGGGCTAAGCTTGCCCCTCTTCCCGAACCTCATCACACCATTCATGGGTAACACTCAAAGAAAGAATAAATTACCAACCCTAAACTTTAATGCATGAAGTCTGTGGTCCGCATAACTCTTTTGCCTCTTCTGGTTGCCCGAAGCGTATCTTGAATCACCTAAACTCTGTCTAAAGACTCAGGAAGCAAATCGGTGCCACTAGATCTAAGCTCAGAAGTCTATAACCAACTAATTGGATATTGACAACTCTCACTATACAATGCCTTAAATTCTGCCATCTCAATACTCGAATGATAGTTATTACTATAAGAAAACTCTACTAAGGCCAAAGGTTACTCTCATTGACTTCCAAAGTTACAAGTGGTGAGTATATCCTTCAAAACCCAAATACTATTCTCCAATTGTCCATCGATTTCGGGGTGAAAAGTTGTGTTAAGGTCAAACTTAACACCCAAATCCTCCTGAAATGCCCTTCAAAAATTAAAAATGAACACTAAGCCTCTGTCTGAAATAATAGACACGGGTACCCCATAGTGAAAAACTATCACACGAACATAGATATGAGCTAACTTCTAGGCACTAAAAGAAATCTAAATAGGAATTAAATAAGCCTATTTAGGCAATAGACCTAGGATGACCCAAATATTGTCAGAACAGTGAGAATTTTGAGACAACCAACTCACAAAATCAATAATAATCTGTTTCCACTTCCACTCTAGAATGGATAGTATCTAAAGCAATCCATAGGGTCTCAAATGCTTAGTATTTACCTACTGACAACATAGAAAATGAGCCACTAAATCGCCTACATCCTTCTTTATACCACTCCACCAATACTGTTGCCTAAGATAATGATACATCAAGCCAATGTTGGTGTCTCATATTAAGATCTCGCCAATTGAAGAAGTAAGGAAGGCTACGATGATCTGATAAAAAATCTCACAAGGAAATCCATACAAATAATGTCGCCATAACTTCAACACAAACATAACGACGATCAACTCTAAATCATTGGTAGGGCAATTCTTCTAGTGAGGCTTCAACTAAGAAAAGCATAAGCTATAACTTACCTTCCTGCATCAATATCGCATCTAATTCAATGACAAAAGCATCATTAAAACTTGGTAAACCCATTCCCTCTATAGGCAGAGTCAATATAGGAGCCGAAGTCAACAACTCTTTTATCTTTTGAAAGCTTACTTCACAAGCATCTGACCACTAAAAAGTAACCTTCTTTTGAGTTAACTTGGTCAATGGAGTCGATATAAATGAGAATCCCTCAATAAAACTCCAATAATAACCACTAAACCAACAAAACTCTGAATCTCGGTATGAGAAATAGGTTTGTCCCAATCATGATTGCCATTGGATCAACCATAATACCTTCTTTAGTCACCACATGACCAAAAAGAAATAATATCCAACCATAACTCATACTTAGAGAACTTAGCATATAGCTTATCATCTCATAATATCTAAAGTACAGTTCTCAAGTGTCTCACATGGTTGGCCTCATTCTTACAATAAATAAAGACATCATCTAGAAATTCAATCAGAAAGAAGTCAAGATATGATTAAAATACCCATTTCATCAATTCCATAAACGTTGTTGGGGCATTGGTAAATCCAAATATCATGACGAAAAACTCATAATGACCGTATCAAGTCTGAAAACCTATTTTTAGAAAATCCAAAGCTCTAATAGTTTAAAAACTCAAAAGCACCATGAAGCTGATCAAGTAGATCATTAATACAAGGAAAAGGATACTTGTTCTAAACATTGATTTGTCCAATTGCCAATAGTCAATACACATACATATAGAACCATTATTTTCTTTATTAACAAGACAACAGTACCCCAATGAGATACAATAGGTCTAATAAATCCCTAACTCAATAATACCTCTAACTGCCCCTTCAATTCCTTCATCTCAGCCATGACCATCCTATAAGGAGGCGTGGAAATGGGCTTGGTGCCCGATCCATATCAATAGAAAATTAAATATCATAATCCAAATGCATACCCGACAAATCAATAGGAAACATATCCATGAACTCACAAACAACTTGAATAGAATCCAAAGGAGGTAGTGAGGTAATAATAGTGCCACAAACATAAGCCAAATAAGATAGACATCCATTTTTAACCTTACAACGAGCATGTAGAAAGGATATAACTACATTTGAACCCAAATTAAGAGTACCCATCAAAGATAAACTTGGAACACATTAGGAGTCGCTAAGGTAATAATCTTGATATAATAATAAAAAAAATTATATGATAGAGAGATAATCAATACATACCCAACATAACATCAAAATCAACTATATTTAGGATAATTAACTTTACCAAAGTCTCATGCCCCTCAAAGTTCACTACAGAGGATCAATACACTCGATCCACCATCAAAGAATCTCCAATGGGGGTAGAAATATGAATAAGTATATCAAGAAACTAATATGCAACATCAAAACTAGAAGCAAAATATGTACACATAAGAGAACGTATACCCAGGGTCAGATAAAACGAAAGTGGATCTATATAAAATCGGGATGTTATTTGTAATAACTATATCAAAAGAAACTACCTCGAGTCTCCCATATATCGCATACCATTATTTACATCAACTTAAGAACTAAGCAACCCCACAACCACTAACACAAGATCCCTTAGCTCTATCACGAGCAAGTCCAGTATCATCCCTGCCACTCTATAAATAACCTCTCACTGCAGATATAGAAGTAGGGAAAAACTGATGATGTGAAGCCAGTTGGATAGGTCCAAACACATATCGAGAAAATTCCCACCCAAATAACCAACCTCATCATAAATATAGCATCTCCTATGGCTTGACTCAAATCAAAGCACATAGATGACCTAGAACTACCACCCTGACCCAAGGAACTAAATCTAAAACCTCCACTTACATGACCTGATTCCTGGTTAACTAGAGTCATATAATCTAAATACCTACTAGCTGATCCATATAAAAAATCTAAAACTTGCCTACCATGATAACCACAGAAACCTTTGTTTGATAAATCCTTAGCACAGGAGACACGTCCACTAAACTCACCCTACCGACGTACCTTTTTGCTGCCCCCAGAGTAGCTTGGGTAATAAACTCTACCAACTTAGAATGCTTTATTACTCTAAAAAAAACCTTGTAACAACCATTTGGGCTATATCCTGATAAAGGACCTCTAATCCCTTAATGAACTTTCAAATCCTCTTTGACTCAACGGAGAAACTGGCGGCTGAAGATATAGATAAATCATGGAAACATGCTTATACTCAGCAGTAGATATAGAACCCTACCTCTGGTGATCAAACTTATCGTTTATCTAACACATTAAATCGTATGGCATAAAAATCTCCAAGAAAGACTAAAAAAAATGAGTCCATGTCATGGTAGGCAAACCCAATGGTCTACAACTAAAATGAGACCTTCACCAATGTTTGGCTATATCAGTCAACTGATAAGTCGTATAAGAAACTATGTGATACTCAAGATATCCAAGATTATGTAACTTCTCCTGGCAGTCATCAAAAACTCATACACATCTTTGCTAATCGCACCACTAATCATTAAAAGACATCATAGTACCCAAAGCAATTAGAGAAATAATAAGTCTGAAAGGTAGAAAATCCATACATGGAGGTACCATAGAAGTTGGTTATACCTTTGTAGTAGGAATGCCATAAGCAGAAGCTGGTACTAATAGTGAAACACCACTCACAGTCTAAGAAATACCCAACACACATAAAGGAATACCATCCAAATAACTCAAGAGAAATCAATCGACCTATAGCACTGGAGTGTCAACTGAAGCCTAGAAGACCCAAGCTGGCCCCACCCCCTGTCAAATGACCATCCTCAGCATACCTAATCTTAAGCATAATTGAGGCCTCCCCAGCATGTCCTTTAGCTGGGCAGCTCCTCTTGCTCGTCCTTTACCTTTGGGCTGACACTAACTCCTATCTCACACTCTGATCGACTTTCTTATATCAGGTGCTAGCTCAACATCCCTAATATCTTTGGACCAAGTGCCACTATATTCACAGAAAAGAATGGGATATAAGTTTAGAACGTTGGGTTGTTCCCTTTTGATGTACATACTAGTATGAGTAGGAGAAGTGATAGCTGATTTTTGTGCTTATCAGAGTTGGTGATCGAGGTACTAGCATGGTCTAGGGTGTTCTGAGCTGACTCTGGAGCTCCTTTTATCTATCTATATGTCTTTACTTATTTTTGGAGACAGATACTTGTATTTTTAGCATTCCAGATGTTGTATTTGGATGCTCTACATTTATGACACCTAATGTTTGGGAATTTATGATACTTCTCTTAGTCTTTCGCTGTCTTTATCTATGTGTGACTCGACCTCATTCTAGGAGTGTCGTCTATTTTATTTTCTTTATTATTTCGCATTTCTTTCTTTTTGGATGTCTGGCTTATCTACTAAGATTGGGTCGAGGTAGATGTCATCATGATCTCAACTTTTGGGTCATGAAAAATTGGTATTAGAGCACTAGGTTCACCAGTCTCATAAGAGTAGGAGCTGGATATTTAGTACAGTCTCGAGGATCAGTACGTTAATGTTCGTATCCATCTTCGACGGGCTATAAAATGTCTCTAGAAAAACTTCTCTAATTTGATTCATTATCCTGATCTATATATATATATAGTTTATAGAAACTTTTTTAGGTTCCTTTACGTGGTTGGTAAACAAAAATGCTTATAAACTAAAAGTCATAATCTGGTCATGTCTAAATTATTGGAGGTGTTAAGAAATAATAAGTACGAGATAATGAAGAAAACTTGTCATATGGATTATAGAGCTCATTGATTATGTGATTTACAAACAGTAACGGTCATTTTCTTCATTTTATGTCCACTAATATGTCATAGATTTTAATATTTATTACTGAATGCTTCAACAACAAGTATCCTTTGCCTACTGTAAACTATATGATCTCGCGTATACTGAAAGAAAAGCACTCCTACTAATAAGAAAAAAGCTTGGGCATAATATGAGAGCTACGGAGGCCGGGCAAAGTTAAGATCCATCAACAATGTGCACGAAAATGCAAATGTTGGAAGTAATGAGGAAGCTTGTAGTGTACTATTTTACACGACTGTTCACTAAACAAAAGCATTAGTAGGGGGTGCGGATACCATTAGTAGGGGTGCGGATAACTAACTTGTAAAGATAAAATGTAAAATAGGTCTATTATATATAATGGATATATTTTACTTTGTGATATTATTTCATCTATATTTTCTCTCCAATATTTTAAATATTTGTAGTCTATCATTTTATCCTGTAGTGATTGCAAGTTACAGATTTCTGTATAATTTTTATCCTAATTGTACTGTAATGTATATCTAATTCTAGATTTTCAATATTATTTATTATCTTGTGTTGTTCCATCAAATTGAGCTATCATTTTCCATTCAAATTTTTATGTAATTCATCACACACAATATTCAATACTAGATACTATAGCCCGTGCCAACACGGGCCCAACATATGTTATTTACGTTATTTCAATTTATGTAGCACAAATAGCATTTGTAGTGTCAATCAAATTTTTACTAATATAAATTTTTAAATAATTTAAGTTGCTAATCATTGTGATTTATAGTATCTTTTATGTAATTTATGTTACTCGCTTTGTCCCAATTTTAGAATTTATGAGTCAGTCAAATTTTTTTACTAATATATTTTTAAAAATATTTTAAGTTGTTAATCTTTGTGATCTTAGTATCTTTTAATGTAATTTCAAATAATTTATGTGACTTGCTTTATCGCAACTTATGTGACACTATCAGAATTTCAAAAGTCAATCATATATTTTACTATATGTTTTAAAAATATTATAAGATGTTAATAGTTATGACTTATAATTATATTTTTGCATAATTTTTAAATATATAATATTTTACCAAAATAAAGAAAATAAATTAAAATAAACAAAGTACTAAATTTTTAAAACATGTTAAATTCGAAAACATCATTTGGATCAACAAATTATTAAATGAAAATAATACAACATGCAAATTATAAAATGTCAAAACTATCCCAAATTTATGTGACAAATATAATTTAGATAATCAATCAGATTCATAATATATTTTTAAATATTTTAAATTGTTAGCTATTGTAATTTATAATATTTTTTATGTAATTTTTAAATAATATATGTTACTCTCCTTATTCAAATTTTTGTGGCATTGATATTCAATTATATTCTTAAAATAATTTAAATTTTAAATTATTATGATTTATAAGATTTTTTCTTCTATTCCAATTTAAGTAGCACTGAAATAAATTCGAGAGTCAACCAAATTTTATGATTGAAGCAGCGAAGTGGATATGTCCTAAATGACTTATAATACCTAATTAGAAGTGATATAACAAAATTACTATGAGAAAATATTTGTGAAAAATATTTAAATGAGTCTCATATAAGGTATCATGTAAATTTAAAACATCAAAAATTAATTTATCATTTTATGTCAATTTTATTTTTTATTAAATATTATTAAATTTTTAATACCTAAATGACTTATAATAATTAATTTGGGGTGATATGGTAAAATTACGGTTGAAGCAGCTGAAATAGACATGTCATAAATGTCTATTTTACCTTTTTTTAATTAAATATTATTAATTTTTTTATATGTAAATGTTTTAAAATAATTAATTAGGGATAATATAGTTAAATCATGGAGAAAACATACTTGTAAATTTTTTTAAATAAAATAAGATGTCCTATCAATTTAAAACATCAAAAATTGATTTATCATTTATATCTATCTTATTATTTATTAAATATTATTAACTTTTTAATACCTAGATGACTTATAATAATTAATTTGAGTGGTATAATAAAACTACGATTGAAGTAGCTAAAATAGACATGTCATAAATGTCTATTTTATCTTTTTTTAATTAAGTATTATTAATTTTCTTATATATAAATAGCTTAAAATAAATAATTAGGGATAATATAGTAAAATTATGGAGCAACTAAAGAAGCTGAAGAAGCGGGCATGTTGACGAAAAGTTGTCTGCTTCTTCACTCTTATTAATAGTAGTGCTATAATAGATCTATTTAAGTTATCTGATTTATCCGCACCCCCATACAAATGATATTAGAGCTTATGCTAATTAAAATTACGAAAGTAGTATATAATTGGATTTATTTGATTAATTTATTAGTTATAAAATTAGATTTGGATAACCACCAAATATTATAAATATTTTTTAAATGAATAACGTACAAAAACCACAACAATATAAAGAATTAAAATAAATAATATCTGAAAATGTAAAGAATTAAAAATAAGGATAGAAACACTACAGTATAACATAATTGCCGAAGTTAGTAAAAACTCAATAAATGCATAAAAAGAAGAAATATCAAATTTAGAATCAACAATAGATAGTCTAGAATATATATATCAGCATAACCTATATACATTTAAATAAAATGAATAAAGAATAATTTATAATAGATGAAAAAATATATTAAAATCACAAAGGATTAAAAATAAAAATAGTATTCTCTAATTTAGGAAGGAGATATAAAAAAAATAGGTGAACATTTATATTTAATGTTAGAAAAAGAAGAATTAAAATTAGAAGATAAGTTGACAGTCATGGTAAGAATAGAAAGAGAAAATGAAGAGATAGACAGAAAAAAGGAAATAGATAAAATAAAATAATAAACCACAGAAGAAATACGAAAAATAGAAGGATTGCTGAATTAGAAAAATAACTACAAATATTAAAAGATTTATATGAAAGAGAGAGAAAGAAAAAAAAAGATAAAGAACAAAAATTATTAATTGAGATAAATCAATTTAAAGAAAAATTAGAAATAAAAAATAAAGAACCAGAAACCAGTGAATTAGAAATAAATACGATAGATGCTGAAGAAACAGATAATTATGCTTCGAAAGATAGTGAAACATATATAAAAATTCTAGAAAACATAGAAAAACTAGAAATTAATGAAAAACAAGAAGTAATTAATAAAGAAAACGTAGAACTAATAAATACAAAAGTAAATACTCTAGATAAAAATATAATGTCTAGTACATCAAAACCAACCCATAATTACAAAAATAAGTTTAAAAGATATAATCCAAAAAATGAATATTATAAATGGACACCAAAACAAATAATTAATTACAACTTTTTAGATTTAGACTGTGTAATAGACACAAATAAAATAGTATAACTATGCATAGGATACATGTCAAAACAATTATTAGATAATAAAATAGATACAACAAATACACCAGAATATATAGAAAAGACATTAATAGGAATAGTAAAATTATGGTTTTTAAACCTAACCGAAGCAAGTAAAAAAGTATTAAGATCTGTTAAACGAACATCAACACCTACAAAAATATTACCAACAGAAATATTGAAAAAATATGAAATAGCTATAAGTGATGAATTTAGCAGTATAACAACAGAAGAAGCAGAACAAAATAAAGAAAAAGATACGAATAGAAATTTAATGTTAAAATTAGCAATATGTAATATGTGCTACATAGATGAGTATATGTGCGCATTTAAAAAATATTATTATAAAAGAACATATAATGTAGAAGAAAGTAAAGAAATAAGAAGATTATATTTTAGTAAATCACCTAAACCATTTAGTTCAAAAATAATAAAGAGTTGGGATGAAGTAAAAATAGTAGATACCCTAGGAGCAAGAATAAAATTTTTACAACAATAGTATAGAAATCTATGTAAAAAATATAGAGAAGAAATAAAAATGGAAAAAACATTAATAAGAAATTTAGCATGTTGCAAGGATAAGATAGCACCTCAATTTGGATATGAAGAAAGATATTATAAGAAAAGAAAAAGACATAAGTAATATAAGAAATACAAAAAATCAAAATATAAATATAAGAAACTAAGAAAAAGATATTATGTAAAAAACTATAAACATAAAAGACCATATAGAAAAAAGAAATATATAAAAGAATGCACTTGTTATAATTGTGGAAAACTAGGACATTTAGCTTGAGATTGTAAATTACCAAAAACTCCAAAAAAAATAAAAAAATATCAGAAATAAAAATAGAAAATACAGAATATATGCAGATAGATTATATATATTATGAATTAGAAAGTGAAGATAGTATATATGAAATTTCGAAAAATGAAACAGATAATGAAATAGATAGTGAATTAGATGAACTAAATAATTGAAGAGGATATAAAAATAATAACAAAGGAAGAATATTTAAATAAAGAAGGAACAGATCAAAAAATAATATAAGGAAAAGAATTAGATTTAAGTGTAGAAAAAATATTTAAAATACCAACAATAAAAAACATATTTAGTAGAAGAAAAGAATAATACTACGTAGTAAGCCAAAAAGAACATGTAATAGATTGTAGATATGCAAAAGGAAGAGCTAGTATACCACTAGTAACAAAAAGAATAATTAATAAAGAAATAAACGATATAAAAAGTAAAGACCCAATAAAATATGTACACCTTGGAGGAATAGAGATATTAATAAAAGCATATTTTAGAGAAGGAATAGATACACTAATAGAATTATATTTAGCAGATAATAGAACTATAAAACCTATAGAAAAAAGTATAATAACAACCATAAAAGGAAATCTAATATACCAAAAATTTAAATTTATAATAAGTGTGAATTATTCAGTAGCAATAACAGATAAAAATATAGATAAATCATTAGTATTATATTGGAAAATATCAAGAATAGAACTAACCCCAGGAAGTAAAATATTTACAGCAAGATGTAAAAATCTATATGTATTAATAACAAAACATAAAATAACAGGAAAAAATAAAATTAATAAAATACAAATAGAAAGTCCTTTTGAACAATTTGTAAAAATAATTGATAATAATGATTATAGTTACAAAGATACACCTATAGAAGAAGATTTAGAAATAATAAATAATAGAATAAGTACAACAAAAAGAATAGCTTATGAAAAACCAGAATCATCAAGCTCATAAAAAAGAACAAGTTATGAAACTACTTCAACAGTTAATTTAAATCAATATTATATAACAGGAATAATAAATGAAAATTAATATTTAATACTCTTAAACACAAGACAAGAAGAAAATTATATAGCAAAATATTTAGTAAAAAGTGAAGAAATTAAATCTAATAGTAATATATGCACATATCTACCAAGAAGTTTAATAAACATTAAGGATACGACAGAAAAAAATAATAATAATAGGAATTAGAAAAATAAAAATAGAATTTGAAATAAAGAAAGAAATGTAAAAAGCAGACATAATATTTGGAATAAAATGATTAGAACAAGTAAAAACATACAATATAGAACATACACAATTATCTATAACATATAATAAAGAAAGATTATTCATAAAAAGAACTTTAACATGATATGAAAATATATGAGCTTGTCAAAATAATAGTAGAAGGATATTATAATAGGTATTATATACCTATGATAGATACAAGAGCAGAAGCAAACTTATGTAGATACAACTGTTTACCAAAAAGTAAATGAGATAAATTAAAAGTACCAATAGTAGTCAAAGGATTTAATAATGAAGGAAGCTTAATTACATATAAAGCTAAAAATGTAAAAATACAGATATGGAATACAATAATAACAATAGAAGAAATCTATAATTATGAACTAACATAAAAAAAATATGCTTTAAGGAATGTCATTTTTAAATAAATTATACCCACATATAATAACTAAAACAGATTGGTGGTTTACAACACCATGTAAACAAAAAGTAAGAGCAAAAAGAGTTATTAATAAAATAAGAAAAAAAACAAATTGGATAGAAGGAAATGAAAAAATTACACAAAAGTTAGAAAATATAAAAAATACAGAAGACAGAGTAGAACTAGTTGTATTTTCGATAAATAAAAAAGAAATAACTATATTTTCAATAGATAAGGTAGAAATAATAAAGAAAAATTAAGATAATTATATAGTGAAGATCCATTAAGAGTATGGGAAAAACATAAAACTACTATAAAAATTAAATTAATAGATAAAAATAGCATAATAACTCAAAAACCATTAACATATAATTTTGACGATTTAAAAGAATGTAAAATGCATATGGATGAATTATTAGAAAAACAGTACATAGAAAAAAGTAATAGTAAACACAATAGTCCAGCATTTATAGTAAATAAACATAGTGAACAAAAAAGAGGTAAAAGTAGAATGGTTATTGATTATAGAAATTTAAATGCAAAAACTATGACATATAATTATCCAATACCAAATAAGATATTAAAAATAAGACAAATACAAGGATATAACTATTTTAGTAAATTTGACTGTAAATTAGGATTTTACCACTTATAGTTAGAAGAAAAATCTAAGGAATTAACCGCATTTACGGTCCCACAAGGATTTTATGAATGGAACGCATTACCATTTAGATATAAAAATGCTCCAGGTAGATATCAACATTTTATGGATAATTATTTTAAATACTTACCTAATTGTATAGTACACACAGATGATATACTACAATATACAAAAACTAAAGAAGAACATTTAAAATTATTAGAACAATTTACAGATATAGAAAAATCTGGAATAAGTTTAAGTGAAAAGAAAGCTAAAATTATGAAAAACCAGATAGAGTTTTTAGGAATACAAAAAGATAAAAGTGGAGTAAAAATGCAACAACATATAGTACAAAAAATAATAAATTCAAAAGAAGAATTAAATACAAAAAAGAAATTACAATCATTTTTAGGATTAGTAAACCAAGTAAGAGAATATATACCAAAATTAGCAGAAAACCTAAAGCCTTTACAGAAAAAATTAAAGAAGGACGTAAAATATAATTACAATGAAGAAGATAAAAAACAAGTCCAGAAAATAAAAATTCTTTGTAAAGAATTACCAAAATTACAATTCTCAGACGAAAATAAAAAATTTATATATATAGTAGAAGCAGATGCTAGTGAATATAGTTATGGAGGAGTACTTAAATATAGGTATGAAAATAAACAAATTAGAACATCATTGCATATACTACTCAGGTACATTTAATGAAACAGAAATAGAATGGGAAATAAATAGAAAAGAATTATATTCGTTATATAAATGCTTATTAGCATTTGAACCATATATTGTATATAACAAATTTATTGTGAGAACAGATAATACCCAGGTTCGGTGGTGGTTAACAAAGAAAATACAAAACTCAGTTACAACGAAAGAAATTCGGAGACTACTATTAAATATATTAAATTTTACATTTACAGTTGAAGTAATTAGTACTAACAAAAATGTTATTGCAGATTACATATCAAGACAAAGCTACAAATCAGCTAACTCAGTAGTGAGCAGAGCTATGTCGATCGGAAGACATTAAAATTCCAGAGTTAAAAGGAGACGTTGGGACACTCCATAAAACCCATAACGTTTATCAATCTACAATTGCAGGTACAAGCAAAGGAGTTAGTAGACAAAGATACCAAAACATGAACATGAATAAGATATTTGAAAAACCATTTATACCAAAAGCACAAAAAGACCCTTTGTACATACCCCCACAAATTGCCACATATCGAGATAGTTTGAACCAAGATAAAAAAGCTTATAACCATATAGCCCGAGGATATATAGAAAATATCTACAAAGTACAAATGTTTCTAAACCTTAACCCCAAAGCTACAAATATCCAAATAGCAAACACAAACTACATAACTCAAAAATTGCAAGGTTACAACAAGCTAATCGCACTATCCAAAACCAATCCAAGCTTAATAAAACCTTCGACTATGGATTATTAAATACCGTATATACCCAAGATGGAGAAGAACTAATAGCTATAGAAGAATTATCTAAAGTATTCACCACCTATAAAAGAGTAACTAAAGGAAATCTATTTTATATAAAGTTTTATACTGCACCAGTAGAGATATTATATGACGAGATCAAACTAGTTATTCAAATTATAAAAATAGGATTAATCAGAGATATGATTATACCGAAAGATATTGTGCAGCAACCAGAGATACCCAAGATCGAGATACCTCATTTTTATGCAAATAAATGACTTATTGGATTAGCTATAATTATTTAAGAATTAGCAAATAATTACATCAATGGAAATCCAATATGGAGCTATTATTCAAGAGACCATCAAATGATTTATTCAAATTCAAGATAATTACGACAAACGGATATGAAAGATGTTAGACAATGGATAATGATGTTACTTAACCCAGAAAAATAATATACGGCAAGAGCAATTAAGAAAGGATTTATTTCAGATGGATTATTAACAAGATATTGCAAGTTAATTGGACACAAATATCCAGACCATCAATGTTCGAGATGTAATGGAGGAGATAATATTATCCCAGAAGTCCAGCTAGAATAAAAGAAAAAATCAACCAAGAAGATAAGGATGTCAGCTAGAAGATAAAAATCAACGGAGCAATAATAGAAGAAAACAAAGCATTAAAGGAAGAAAGAGACATATGGAGAAAAAGGCTAACTTTGAAATATGAAATACGTGAATCATGTGAATAGTTTTACTATAGGCTTTTTGACTTTTGGCACTTGCCATAATTGCTTTTTTGTCTTTGTTAAAAGATGTAATTATTAAGTAGGAGACGTGTAAAGATATATTAGGACAGGTGTAAAGTAAAATAGTATACACACTTTCATTCTTAGGTTATAAATATACGAGCATTTTGCTCAGTTAGAGGCAAGTCTTCATGTGTTGAAGCAAGCCTCTTTCTTTGTAAACAAAAAACTTTTTGAATATTTAATAAAAAACAGATATATTTCAAAGCAAAAGTTATGGATGAACAAATCCAGAATTATCAAACCTACCAGAACAGGTATATTTATTTATGATTGTGGTATCAGAGCCTATGCTAATTAAAGTTATGGAAGTAGTATATAATTGGATTTATTTGATTATTCCAATTAATCAATTGGATACCAATTGTAGGGGGTGCGGATAAATCAGATAACTTAAAGTAGATCTATTATAACTCTAATGGATCTATTTTTATTTGTGTGTGGATATTTCTTAACTACTCTAAACACTTTTATTTTTAGTGTATTTATTTTAATTTTATTAATGGTCATATTTTGGGAGGTGATTAGATAGTATTTGATTAAATGTTTTACTGTAATATTCTTTAGTTTTTTCTCTTTGTCTTTGTAATTCTTGGATACTATTTTGGAGGTATTCTAAATATTCTATATCTTTTGTTCTAAAGTATTCAATATATTCAATTAAATTTTCTTTCATAAGTATTTCTGTCAATCTTATTTCTTCCATACCTTGTCTCCAATATTTTAAATACTCATAGTCTATCATTTTATCCTAAAATAGTTGTGATATTGCAAATTTCTTTGTAATAATTTATTCTAATTGTATTATATCTGATATTAAATTCTAGGTTATCTATTTCGTTAATTATCCTATCTTTTTCGTCTATGAATAATTCTATGTCTAAATCATATTCTAAACTGTCTTTTAATTCTAGTTGTTTTATGGTTTTATTTATCCCAATTAATCTTTTTTTTAATTGTTCTCTTCCTTTTCTAAGCTGGTTTCTATAATTAATTTCTTCGTATAGCCAACTTTGTATTTCTCTAACTCTTTCAATATATTCTAGCATTTCTTAATCTGTATAATATCCATCTGAATAATCATCTAGGTAGTAATAGTGATTGTTATCGCTTAAGTATATTTCTTCTAACTCGTCTTCTATCTGATTTATATCTAACTCTTCATCTTCAATGTCAAATATTTTTTCTCATATTATTTTCTTTACGTCTATAATTTATATATCTCTAAGTATGTATAAAACTAGTACTTCAAAATTATCTGTCATTTAGATGAGTTAATTAAATATTTTTTTCATAATTTTCTTTAGTTGTTTGTTTTAATCTTATTAATTCCTCTATATTTTTATTAAGATATTCTATATATTTTATATCTTTGGTTCTCATATATTCTTCTAAATTTGTTTTCATCAGTTTTTCTATTAATTGTATATTTTTCATATCCATTTTCCAATACTCTAAATATACGTAATTTATCATGGTTGATGTGTAGGTTTGGTATGTAAGTATTTATAAGAGTAGTTAGGTAGGTGAGGTATGTGATTTATTCTAGTCATAAATATTTATCAAATATTTTTTCCAATATCATTTTTGTTATATCTACAATTTCTATATCCTTAAGTACATACGAAACAAGTATTTTAAATTTATTTATCATTTCGTCAGATAAATAAGTATTTATTTTTCATATGATGTTTTTTCAAAATATTCCCTTCAATCATACATAACAAAATATGATCATTTTAGATTACTATATACTAGATTATTCTTAAATAACATATTCTTCGGTCACTATTAGCATGGTAATCTGGATAGTTTTCCCTTAAATAGCACCTCTACTCTGGCTACTCCCCTATCACGGCTTTCTTGTCTCACCGGTTTCACCTTTAGGATGGCATAGTTCTTAGGGATTTTTCTCCTTTTCCACTTTACTAATAA
>NW_025891766.1:153768-167599 GCF_002878395.1 Capsicum annuum
CATAACAAAATATGATCATTTTAGATTACTATATACTAGATTATTCTTAAATAACATATTCTTCGGTCACTATTAGCATGGTAATCTGGATAGTTTTCCCTTAAATAGCACCTCTACTCTGGCTACTCCCCTATCACGGCTTTCTTGTCTCACCGGTTTCACCTTTAGGATGGCATAGTTCTTAGGGATTTTTCTCCTTTTCCACTTTGCTAATAAACTTCTTAACATGATATTTTTCGAATAATTCTACTATAAAGTAACTAACATGAACCTATTTTATCATATCATGATTGTTAGAAATTTATGAATTTAGCTAGTCATAATCATAGATAAATATATCTGTTCTGGTAGGTTTGATAATCCTGAGTTTGTTCATCCATAGCTTTTGCTTAGAAATATATCTGTTTTTTATTAAATATTCAAAAAAAAAATTGTTTACAAAGAAGAAGGTTTGCTTCAACACATGAAGACTTGCCTCTAACTGAGCAAAATGCTCGTCTATTTATATGCAAAAGATGATAGATTTTTAATATTTCTTAACAGGTGAAAAATAAATACACACTTTATGCATGTCATTGCAAAATGAAAGACGATTTCAACCTAAATATACATCATCATTATCATGGACAATTCTGTGAACTTTTCAAGGTCAATAACGATAAATATTCTATATATGTCATTAAAAAGGGAATTTAACTTAGATACCAACTTCACATAGATATAAGAATAGAGTTAATATATCTTTTACACAGAAATATGGAAAGATATAGGAAATCAAATGTTGAGATAAACATATCAAATGCAATTTCCCAAACACAGAGGGTGGGAAAAAAATTGGTAGCGCTAGACCTGTACTTTGGATGGTATGCTGGTTTTTGATACACAGGAATCGACAAAAATCTTAGGTTTGACTATCAATTCAATATCTTCGGCAATTTTAAAAGAAAGAAGAAGACGGTTTTTCGTGTACAATGATAGTTCTGCCTCTAATTAAGAAACATAGAGATTATTTATGAAACGTAGCAATGTTTGTTCCGAAATGCAACAGAGTACACTGTATTTGCGTGCAAGCAAATAATATTTTATCCATGCAAGTAAAATATATTTTTATCCATGCCATTGCATGATGCTTATATTTTATGAAATACACTTGTATCATCACTAGAAACCACAAGGAGATACGTGTGTGTATTGGATGTATTTATTTTTTAAAAAATAAAACCAGGAGGAGATCCTGGGGATGATGTATACATCATCAAAAACACAAAACAGAGGAAGCCAAAACCTACCTTTGGAATACAACATTGTTAGATTGTTAAGACAATCTATACAAAAAAAGGGGACTAAGCCCACACAAGAGAAGGCCCCTAAATAGATAAACAACTTATTAACTTACAAAAATATTGGCACTATCATATCATAATCTGATACTTGGGAGCTGCCACTTATCTAGCTGGAAACCTTTAGTGTGAAAATACTTGCTAAAACTCCATTGATGGAGCTAAGAAGAGGAGAAGGATCAAAATTATAACTGCTTCTTAAACTTGTGTTACCATCTGAAATTTGTGAGATGTTGTAGTTAGTAAACTTTGCAGAATGCACCCAAGATCGCATGTAAATCATTAGACAAAGATTCAAAACTAGAAGAACAGTAAGAACACTAACCTTGTTCTATTGCAAATAACTTGATTTTGAAGATTCTTCCTAACTGTTATAATCAGTTGTATGATCTTCTAAGTTTTAATACGTTTTCTGTATTCTTTTCTGAGATGGGGGAGAGAAAGAAAATTTACGTACAAACTCAGGGACCATGGTATTTATATCCTGACTCTTCCAAAAGGTACCTTTTAGTTATACCTCTTTAGAAGAGGTACCTTTTCAATTAAGTTTCCATCACACTTATGAAAAGGTTCTTGAGGTTTAACTTATCAAAATAAACTTATATTAAATAGATATTTACATTTTAAGCCCAAAGAATTTAATACTATATTAGATCAAAATTTGGGTTTCTTTAAAGATAGCATATCTATGAATAATATATTAATATGTGAGTCCACAAAATAAAAAATTACTAACAATCTCCCACTTGAACCACATATATTTCTGAATAATCATTCATATATGAAACTTTAGTGCGCACAAATTTTTGCTATTTTTATTTAAATATCTCAAAATAATCTGGTCCACCAATACTATTAATATAGGATCAAAGCGGTCTTCGTAACATATATTCGAAACTAAACCCATCAATGATCACAAATATCAGCAATATCAATGACATAGATTAGATACTGAAATTACATGTAAAATAATCTAAGTCATGCCTATTTTCAAATGGTCCTACCTTATGACTTTAATATTCCAAAATCACATTCTTATACCTTATGCAATACTGCAATAGAAAGTTAATATCTTTATTTTTTTTTTTCCAGAGTTATCAATAAACATACGAAATTCATGGATTTCATAAAACTTGTGTCTGTACAGAAAATAAACTTTAACATATTAACAACATAAATAAAATAACAAACTCCTACTACAATGGCTCATAATCAAATTTGACAACACCCATATGAGCAACATGCCCATGAAACACTTTAGGTGGCAAACCTATCGTGAGCAGATCTGCAATCATCAAGTTTGTACTAATATGCTCGATCGACACAAGACGACTCTGAACCCTTTCTTTCACAACCAAATACTTAATATCTATATGCTTTGACTTTGACGAACTTCGATTGTTCTTCAAATATAACTCAACAGACTTATTATCACAATGAATTTTCAATGGTCTTTCTATGTCACCGACTATTTGCATTCCAGTAATAAAATTTCTCAACCATATTCCCTGATTTGACACTTCATAGCAGGCCATAAATTCGGCTTCCATTGTTTAAGAAGCTATTAATGTTTGTTTCACACTTTTTCAAGGTACCGCTCTTCCAGTCATCATGAAAACATAACCTGATGTAGATCTCTTACTATCAAGACATCCAGCAAAATCTGAATCAAAATACCCTACGATCTCTAAATGGTCCAACCTCCGATAAGTGAGCATGTAATCTTTAGTTCTTTGAAGATACCTCATAACCCGTTTTGTAGCTTTCCGATGATCTATTCCCTGATTACTTAAATATCGCCCCAACATTCCCACTATGTACGCAATATCTAAACGCATACAAACTTGTGCATACATGAGACTTCCCACTACTAATGCATATGGAATTTTATCCATCTATTTCTTCTCTATATCCAAATTTGGACATTGGCACAAACTACATTTATCACCTTTTGCCACTGGTGTATCTCCTGGTGCACAATTTTGCATGCCAAATCTACTTAGCACATTATCAATATAAGTCTTTTGCAACAACCCAAGAACACTTCTAGTGGGATCCCTATGAATCTTTATACCTAGAAAAAAAGAAGCCTCACCAAGATTTTTCATTTTAAATTTAATTGAAAGAAATTTCTTAGTTTCATGCAATAAACCTATATCATTACTAGCCAGTAGAACGTCATCTACATATAGCACAAGGATAACAAATTTGATCCCACTGAACTTAAGATATATGCACTGATCAACGATATTTTTCTTAAAACCAAAAGAGGTTATCACCTAATCAAACTTTCGGTACCATTGACGGGATGCCTGTTTCAGAACATATATAGACTTCTTAAGTTTACATATAAGGTGCTTTGAATCTTGAGACTCAAAGGTTTCTGGTTGCACCATGTATAATGTTTCTTCAATGTCTCTATTGAGAAAGGCAGTCTTTATGTTCATTTGATGTAGCTCTAAGTCATAATGAGCTACAATTGCCATAATGATTCTAAAGGAGTCTTTCGATGAAATTGGTGAAAACGTCTCTTTAAAATACGTCTCTTTAAAATCTATGCCTTCATTTTTAGTAAATCCTTTAGCAACTAGGAGTTCTTTATATCTTTCGATGTTACCTTTTGAATCACATTTGGTTTTAAAAATTCACTTGCAACCAATCGGTTTTGATCCTCGTGGTCACTCGACAAGATCTCAAATGTCATTTTCTTTCATAGACTTCAACTCATCTTTAATGGCTTCAATCCATTTAGTAGAATTTCGACATGATTTTGCTTGACTAACGCTTATAGGATCATCTTCCAATCCCATGTCAAAATCATGTTCTTGAAGATAAATAAAATAATCATCCGAAATTACATTTCTTCTTTCTCTGCTAGATCTTCTTTTAGGCACTTCAACTTGAGCTTGTTGAACGTGAGGTAATATCATTGTGTTTTCTCCATAATCCTGATTTACAGGTTGAAACACATTTGAAAAAGTAGTCTGATCATTTTCACTAAACACATTTGGTAAAGTAATATGATCATTTTCACTAGAATTGATATTATCAAATTCCTCTTCAAACACAATTTATTTGTTTTGATTACTCCCACTATAATCAACATCCTCAATAAATTTGGCATTCTCTGTTTCGAAAAAGGATCTATTGAGAAGTCACAAAATTTAAAACCTCTCGATCTTTCTGAGTAACCTACGAAGTAGCAACTAACAGTTCTTGAATCCAACTTATTTTCATTAGGCTTATAAGGCCTTGCTTCAACTGGACATCCCCATACATGCAAGTGCCTAATACTAGGCTTCTTACCAGTTCACAACTTGTATGGGGTCTCAGCTACGGCTTTGCTGGGAACTCTATTTAGTATATAAACTGCAATCTTTAATGTTTCTCCCCAGAGAGACTCAGGTAAAGAAGAATGACTAATCATACTTCTTACCATATCCTTAAGAGTTCGATTTTTCCTCTCAGCTACATCATTTTGACTTGGAGTCCCTGGCAATAGTGTATTGAGGTACAATTCCACAGTCTATCAAATACTTTGCAAAAGGTCCTAGACGTTGTTCACCTGATCCATCGTATCTGCCATAATATTCTCCTCCACAGTCTGATTTGACAGTCTTTATTTTCTTGCCTAATTGATTTTCAACATCAGCCTTGAAAGTTTTAAAAACATCCAAAGATTGTGACTTCTCATGAATTAAATAAAGATATCCGTAACGAGAGTAGTCATCTATAAAGTTAATGAAATATTGTTGACCCTTCCATGAAACCGTAGGGAATGGACCACAAATATCTATATGTATCAACTATAAAGGTTCTTTACTCCTATAATAAGAATTCCTTCTGACCCAAGCCTTTGAATTCTTTCTTTAGAAATATGACTCAATCTCTTATGCCATAACATTGATGAATTCTCATTTGTCAATCTGCGCTTAGTACCAAAATTATTTGAATGTAGGTTTTCATTACTGCATGAGGCTTGTCTATTTAATTTGTATAACTTATCAATTAGAGTACCAATTCCAACAATATTAGAATTTAGAGAAATACTACAAATTCCATTTCCTATAGAACAATTGTAACCAAATATGTCCAAACAAAAAATTAAAATTAAATTTCGTCTAAAAGATGGTACAATAAATATTTCCTCTAATTCCAAATAAAATCCAGTATCTAATGGAATTCTAAAGACACCAATGGCGTCCACAGTTGCTTTATTGTCATTGCCTACATAGATGTATCTTTCAGCATCATTTGGCACTCGACTCCTTAGGGAATCCTGCATAGTAGCATTTACGTGAGTAGTTGCACCCGTATCTATCCACCAAGTGTCACTAGGTACCATAGCCAAATTAACTTCTGAACAAACGAAGTTGAGAAGTTTACCTGTCTTTTCATGCCAGTTAGCGTACTTGGAACATTCTTTCTTTATGTGACCAATTTTCTTGCAAAAGAAACAAGTCTTTGAATTTTTGAACTTTGATGTTCCTTCATCTGCAGTTTCCTTATTACTCCTTTTTCGCTTATTTGAAGCGGATTTAGTTTTAGAGGTAGATGCCAAATGAGCACTTTCAATCTTTTCGTGCTTCAGTCTATCCTCTTCTTGCACACATTGAGCTATAAGCTCATTCAAAGTCTATTTCTCTTTTTGAGTATTATATGAAACTTTAAATTGACTGAATTGTGTTGGAAGTGAGATCAAAACTAGATGCACAAGTATGTCGTTAGACAATTCAAGCTTAAAAGCCCTGAGTTTCGTCACAAGATTAGACATTTTCATAATGTACTCCCTTATGTTTCCTTTTCCTTTATATCACATTGAAACTATCTTATTAAGAATAGTACTCGTTTTAACCTTTTCATTAGCAGCAAATCAGTCTGCGATTTTCTTTAAGAAACCTTTGGCATTTGTGTTCTCTGTTATACCGCCTCTTAAGGATTTTGGAATCGAGTGTTGCATCACCATCAAGCTTATACGATTTGATCGCTCCCACTTTTCGTATGCAGACTTTTGTTCATTCGAACTAGTTTCATTCAAGTCCGCAAGACGATCAAATCTCAATGCATAATCAAGATCCATGCAGCCAAGAACAATCATAATGTGCACTTTCTATTTCTTGAAGATTTTGCCTCCAAGCACAAGAATGTTATTCACGTTGGCAGATATAGAAGATACTACAAGATAAATAAATAATGCTCACAATTAACCATCAAACTCAAAACTTCACATTTATCAAACACATATACACAAAAGTGGGCCCATCTCAAGATACCTAACACAACATTATCATTTAGTCTTTGGACAGAAATAATAATTTGTAAGTGATACTCTTATACATAGTTCATGAATATTGATTACTAAAACGGCCTAATAATATGCCTTTCTTTGGACCGACACATTATCATCATGTATTATAAATGTATCACATGTTCATAACAATCCGTAATATGACCAAAATAATCTCCTTTGGGATAATTATTTTGCATATATAAAACATACGTACATGTTCAAAGTAAATAAATATAAGCAATAGAGGTTACTTGGTAACATATTAATTCAATCCATTCACTTAAGCACATATAGTAGCAATTTAACCGAAATAAACAATAAAGGAAAAGTAATACATGACAAAGCAGAAATCTTCTCAGGAAATTTAAACTATATATATAGATCAATCTTATTCCATAATTAGCATAATAATATTTTTTATCTGTCACAGGCAACTCACAATATTCTTATAGATAACAAAGATGATAAAGAAACATTTTTTATGGGAAGATGTAATCCTCTCAATCAATAGAAACTCCCCTTATTAGTTTCATGTTATACTAATTGTTGCCTCTGTCTTGTATTTAATATACAACACCAAAATTGGAATAGTTTACACTTGAAACATCCCCGTGGCAGTACGTTGATGACAACGATCAACCCTTTCACCATAATATTTTTTTTTTCTTTTTTATTATTAGTTTTTCGAACAACCAACAAAACAACAATATCCCAACTTGTCGTTGCCAACATATCATCACTTTGAATCTTTGATTTATTTGTTTGGCATTCCACAGCCACCAATCCTTGTCCCATAAAGAATAATTAAAACTTGTTCAAAGAATAAAAACAAAAGACCACAGAAAAGCATTACCCCAACTTGTTCCAGAAACGATGTTAGCAGTTCACAAAACTGGTACCATTCAAATAATCGAATCACATCTAATGAATTAACAAGACTTGCTCTGATACCACTTGTTAGTAAACTTTACAGAATGCACCCAAGATCGCATGTAAATCATTAGACAGAGATTCGAAACTAGAAGAACAGTAAGAACACTAACCTTGTTCCATTGCAAATAACTTGATTTTGAAGATTCTTCCTAACTGTTGTAATTAGTTGTATGATCTTCTAAGTTTTAATACGTTTTCTGTATTCTTTTCTGAGATACGGTAGATAAAGAAAAATTATGTACAAACTCAGGGACCGTGGTATTTATATCCTGACTCTTCCAAAAGGCACCTTTTAGTTAAACCTCTTTAGAAGAACTATGTACTGCTGAAGCCATGTTTTTGTACTCAGATTCAGCAGAACTCCTGGACACAGTGTGTTGCTTCTTGTATTTCCATGATATAAGTGAATCACCAAAGTGAATGGCATAACTAGTAACTGATCTTCTGGTGTTTGGATAAGCAGCCCAATCTGAGTCACACCAGCAAGTCATAGTAGTAGCAGTCTCAGCCTTTAACCAGATCCCTTAACCAAAAGAACCTTTAAGGTATCTGACCGCCCTAATGGCTGCTTCCCAGTGAAACTTCTTGGGACTTTGCAAGAATTGGCTAAAAGTCTGGATAGCAAAGTTAATGTCTGACCTTGTAATAGTGGCATACATAAGCTTGCCAACAAGTCTTTGTTAAGATGAAATGTCAGACAGTAATTCATTACCTTGTGCACCTGTGGCTTGATCATACTCAATGGAGGTGAGCTTGGCATTAGACTCCAAAGGAGTAATAGCAGGCTTAGAACCACTAAGACCTGTGTCAGCAATCACCTCAAGAATGTACTTTTTTTGGTTCAACATGATCCCTGATGTTGATCTTAAAACTTCAATCCTCAAAAAATACTTGAGATCTCCCATGTCTTTTATCTTAAACTGCTGATGCAACTTAATTTTGGTGGCATTGATCAATGATGAACTGCTCTCAGTGATTAGCAAATCATCAACATAAATAAGCACTATAAAAGTATCATTACCTTGATGCAGAGTGAATAAGGAATAATCATTTGCACTCTGGATAAAACCAGCATCAAGTAGGGCATGAGTGACCTTAAGATTCCATTACTTGGAGGCCTACTTAATACCATACAAAGATTTGATCAACTTAAACACTTTGTTCTCCCTCTGTCTTCTAAATCCCTTTGGAATTTCCATGTAGACTTTCTCCTCAAGTTCCCCTTAGAGGAATGCATTATGCACATCCATTTGACAAAGATTCCAACCTTTAGATGCAGCTACTGCAATCACACATCTGATTGTAACCATCTTAGCCACTAGTGAGAACATTTCATGATAATCTAACCCCTCCTATTGGCTATATCCTTTGGACACTAATCTTGCTTTGAACCTCTCCACTTCACCATTTGCAAGGTATTTAATTTTGAATATCCGCTAGGAACCAACAGTATTCTTCCCTTTAGGTAGATCAACAATGATCCATGTGTTGTTAGCTTCCAAGGCCTGAATCTCTGACTTCATAGCTTCTACCCACCTTTCATATTTTATAGCTTATTTATAGTGATGAGACTTGGTCAAAGTTGAGAATTTGGTTAAATAACACTGATAAGAAGGACTCAGATTTTTGTAAGATAATTTATTGGCTAATGGATGTTTGCATCTCTGGTTTCTGGAAGTATCATCATAATCATGCATCCACACTGGTAGTATACTTTTCTTATTGGTCTACTGGAAGAGGGTTGATGTAGGAAACATGGTTGGTGCCAGGGGAAGCTGTACCAGGTACTACAGCATCAGAAATTCCATCCTCTTCAATTGGAGCTTCTTCAGTAACACTCTCAGTAGTTGTTTCATGAAATATTTCATCTGTCGGGATCAAGAATTCAGTGATATCTTCTTCAGATGAGGAAACTTGTGTATTTTGTGCTGGTGAGGTAGCAAAAAGAAATATATTTTCATGAAACACAACATCTCTACTGACTAATAGTTACCTTGAGGTGATATCCAACAGTAAATATCCCTTCTAAAACTCTGAATATCCCACCAAGACTACAGGTTTGGCTATTTCTGTGAACTTATCACCTCTTGGGAAGATAGTGACATAGCATAAGCATCCAAATACCCTAAGATGTGATAACTTGGGATCCTTGGAAAACATCAACTGAAATGGGCACTTACCACTTAGTATAGAATATGGTAACCTGGTCATTAGATATACTGCAGCCTTTACACATAGTCCCCAATACTTAATGGGCAAGTGAGACTGAAACTTGAGTGCTCTAGCTATGTTTAATATGTATCTGTGCTTCCTGTCCATAACTCCATTCTGTTGAGGAGTGTGAGGATAGCTGGTCTGATGTAGTATGCCCAGGGACTGGAACAATGTCTTACATTGAGAGTTGATAAATTCAGTGCCATTATCAAATCTAATGGTTTTCACCATTATGCCAAACTGAGTTTTAATTATGGAAATGAATGTGTTAGGGGACACTATGACCTCAAACTTTAACTGCAATAGGTGCACCCAAGTGTATCTACTATGGTCATCTACCATAGTCAAGAAATAGTATTTGTTGTCAAAAGTAGAAGTTCTATATGGACCCCATAAATCCATGTGTACAAGTTCAAAACATGTTGAGCATCTAGTAGTACTTATAGGGAATGACAATCTTGTCTGTTTAGCTAGTGGACACACAGAACATTTATTCAACATATTTACATCACTAGGATTCTTCAGAATGTCTAAACACTTGGGAACCTGAGCAGCAGGGTGTCCAAGTCTCTAGTGCCATAAGCTGCAACTGGACGTTAAGACTTCTGCAATGAATTTGCTGGTTTTTTATCTTGACTAATTAGTATCTCCTGTCCAACCACCATTAAGAACATACAGTCCACCCTATTGTCTACCAATCCCCTTCACCTTGCCATTGAAGAGGTCCTGAAAGATACAAAAATCAAGATAAAAGGATACAAAACATGAAAGTTCCTTGGTTATCTTAGCAACAGACAACAAATTGAGTTTGAAGTCTAGAACAAGTAGAACATCTTTGATCACATCATTTGCAAAAATATGGGCTTCTCCAGTGTGTGAGATTGTCACTTCATCACCTATTGGAAGGTACAACTTGTCCAAATGTTTAGAATCTAATCTGGTACCTCTTTTGAATAGGTGTCTATGTGCAGACACATGATGTGTAGCACCTGAGTCTACAATCCAACTGCCAGGACATGATTTGGACAAGATAAAAGTAGTAATACCTGTCATATTTACTTGTTTCATGTCTTTTGTGTCTTTGCTCAACATGGTCATAATCTGAGTGTACTCCTCCTTAGTGAATGTGTGAGGCTTGGCCAGTAGAGCACGAGTCACTTCATGACTATAACTAGCAACATCAACCTGGCCAGCTACCATAGTTAAATCCTGAGAAGACTTGTTGTCAGTATTGACAAAGTTGTTACCACCATTGCGTGTGGAGAAGCTGTTACTACCAGTGTTTTATGATCTGAAGTTAGAATTGTAGCCTTGTTTCTTCTTGTTCTTCAAGTCATTTGGATACCCTAATAACTTATAATAAGTTTTCTTGGTATGACCTAAGACATGGCAATAATCACATTTTCTGCCTTTATAGTTAGTGTTGCCTTCTGAAACCATAGTTTCGATTCACTTGCATAGCAAGTTGCTCTGATCTGTGATTCATAGTCAGCACACAAGCTGAATATTGGATTTCATCCTCTATAAGCATAGCATAAACTTGGTTAAGAGTAGGAATTACTCCTTTGAGCAATATCTATCTTCTAGCTTGATCATACGACTCATTTAAGCCACATAAAAACTGTAAAAGTCTAAGTTGACACATATGATCTGAGTACTCTCTGGACCTAGGGCAATCATAACTAGGATTTGGCACTAGTACATCATACTCACTTCATAAACTCTTCAATTTGGTAAAATAGGTTGAGACTGAATCTGTACCTTGAGAGTGTATATTAATTTCATGATGCAATTGGTATATATGCATATGATTCACCTTGTCATACCTCTCCTTCAAATCCTCCCACACTGCACAAGTACTCGTGGCATAAACAATGCTAGATAATAGACTCCCATTCATAGTGTTCATGATCTAGGAAAGCATAATTGCATTACATATTTCCTACTCCTCATGAAGCTCTTCTTAATACGAATCCTTGTTGTAGGTTCCAGCGACAAATCCAAAATTTCTCTTCCCTAAAAGAGCAATACACATCGATCGACTCCATAGACTATAATTTTTTGAACCAGTTAACGTGATTGGAACAAGTACAGTACTAGAACTATCAGATGCACCAATGAAAAGTGGATCACTTTAATCAATTTTAGGCGCCATGATTGATAGAATGTAACTGCAATATAGATCTAAATTGCAAAAAAGGAACTAAAGACAGAGATCTAAAATGTGCAGAAAACTTAGTGAAATGTGATCGAAAAACACACTTAGTGTTGAGCTCGTGGCTTTGATACCATGTGAAAATACTTGCTAAGACTCCATTGATAGATCTAAGAAGAGGAGAAGGATCAAAATTATAACTGCTTCTTAAACTTGTGTTACCATCTGAGATTTGTGAGATGTTGTGCCTTATATGAGATGTGAAAGGGATACAAAATATCTAATAACCACCTCCTTCTAGAAAATTCTATTTTATAGCTCATTGTAACTAAATAATCATTATCTAACAACCTCTAACAACCTTCAACTACTTATACAGCTGACTCATCAGGTGGCTAACTAACTAACTGAATAACTAATCCTATCAGTACATATCAATGGAACAGGTAGTCGTGTATGTGCCAGTGTATGTGGTAGCCAAAACATTTAGCATCTCTAGGAATTTGTTGATAATCAGTGAAAAGAACTTCCCAATCAGTTGTGATGGCCTATTTTGCGAGCTGATCTACTATCTTATTAGCTTCAGAATAATAATGAATGAAAGTTGCCCTATATTTGATGCTATCTGATATGTATCCTCAACAATAGAGGAAACGTTGAGATTATTGGTATATGACCTTCTTTGAGCATGTTAGCCACAATAACAGAATTTATTTCAATAATGCAAGAGGAATGTCCATTTTGAGAGCACCAACGAGTACCATACCGTGCAGACAAAACCTCAGCAGTAATGTAGTTGTTATAGTATATAGGTATAGCAAAAGCAAACAATAAATCACCCAATTAATTTCTTGTAATACTCCCTAAACCTGCTTTTTCATTGTGAGACAAGTAACTACCATTTGTATTCATTTTGATTTTCCCTGTTAGAGGTATGCCCCAAGTAACAGTAGTGTTGTTAGGAATAGGTTTGAGTTTTTCAATCACGTTGAACATTCTATGTCAGTTATTAGGCAGATCATACCTGGGATAAGCCTTGCTACAGGCAGCATGAATATAATAATCTGCTAAAGTAGAATATTTTTTTGGTTCTATACTTGCAATCACCTCTACTCTTCAAATTTTCCAACAAATCATAATAGGAGTGATTTGCAAGGGCATTTTGCGGACATTGTTCTTATAATTAGCTTGCCACTACTTATTGAGCTGATCATTAATAGTTGATCTTTGAAAATAAATTCCACAAGAGTTTCCAAACTTCCTCCAAAGGTAGGTGGAAGGTTCACTATAGACAAAGCGATGTTGCACGGATTCATCTTGTGTTATTCTATAACAAGTAGCGTGTTTCCTGTCGCTATAAATCTTCCTAAGTTGGATTCAAGAGGTAGTTTGTTTTTAATCATTCTCCAAGCAAGAAATGATATCTTGAAGGGGATATTATTGTTCCACACATTTTTAATGATATTGTCGGCCTGTCTGTGCTAATTAACAATATTTCAAGCAGACTTCTTGAAGAATCTTCGATCTTGTGTTAGATGTATTTGTTACTAAACTAAACTTTTGAACTCTAAGGCTTTCTTTCCTGATGGGGACTAAGAAAAGGAGACAAATATAGCTAAACAATTCATTGGAAAGAACAAAAAGCCAAAAGTACTGGTCCATATAGTGTCCTTTTCAAGAAAAGGGGATACAAAATGAGGGGTTTGTCTGTGTATCATAATTTTCCAAAAGTATCGTTATTACAAATAAATTAAAGATCTATGCTTGTTATGTTGGGTAATTTTTCCAAAAAGGTTAAAAGGAAAACTCTATATCTATATAATATTTAATAACTTGCCTTGATTAATTGTCTATATAATAACAACCTTGACCAATAAATTATTGGCCCTCAACTATACA
>NW_025891767.1:0-1323 GCF_002878395.1 Capsicum annuum
ACTACTTCTTTTCAGGTACACCATCTTAACCGTCCTCGTTGTTTTTCCTCATTATAACATCATATTATAAGCTTTACATGTCTTTTTGGTATTATGATAACTCGTGTACTCATGACTGCTTTTTTTTTCCTTCAATCAACAGTTTCATTTTTGAGGTAAGATAACCCAAACCTACCTCAATACTAATCTATTTAAGTAACTAGACCTACCTCAGTACTATCCAATTTAAGGACAAATCAAGCTTCTTTAGACTAAAAATAAAGAGCTTTTCATCATAAATTGGAGCAACAGAATAAAATCCTAGAAATGCTAGTAGCATGATCATGTAAATTCACCAAAAAGTATATAACAAACAAGAAAATGGGAAGGAATTTTGAAGTAGCTGGAGCTTTTACGATCTAGATCTCACCTAAAAAATCAAGCTTCTTAAACTAAAATTAGCGAGCTTATCAGCGTAAATCGAAGCAACAGAACAAAACCTAACTTGGTACTACTCAATATAGGATTAATCAATCTTCTTATACTATAATTAACGAGATTTTTAATATAAATTAAAGCAACAAAACAAAATTAAGCCTATAATTCTTCAATTTGAGGACAAACCAAGCTCATTAGACTAAAACTAACTCCTTTTTCATTGTAAATCGAAGCAAAAGAGAAAAACCATTGAATGCTCGTAACATCACCAAAAAAAGTATACCAAAAACAAGGAAAAGAGCAAGGAATTTTGAAGCAGCTGCTTTTACGATCTAGACCCGCATCATAATCAAGCTTCTTAGACTAAAATTCACGATATTTTCAACCAAAATTGAAGCTACAGAACAAAACCTACCTCAGTACTATCCAATTTGAGGACATATCAAGCTTCTTAAGACTAAAATTAACAATCACAGGTTTGACTATGAAAAAAAAAGAGATGAAAAATCAAAAATAAAGAAAAAGACGTAAAGATTGAGAGAACTTATCGTAGAATCTTGAATGAAATGCAGCAATTTGATAGAGAATCTTGAAGGAAATGTGTTGTGTTGAAGCAATTTGAGAGGCAGCGGCGTGCGTTATTTTTTTAAGCAAAAAGAAGTGTGTTGTGTAGTGAAGGAGAATTAGGGCTACAAGAGGGTAAAGTTAGAATAAGGGACAAATATAAGGGACACAAATGTCATTTGATTGGTATCAAACTGGTTTTCGACATGATGAAATATAAATGAGCTGAAGATGTGAGTGAATAAGATGAGCAGTAAGAACAAACATATAATAAAAACGTAGGAAAAGAAATATTATAAGAATAAGAAACAAATTAGTATGGAACAAATTCATGACCCTCTT
>NW_025891768.1:0-5156 GCF_002878395.1 Capsicum annuum
GCATGTGTTCTCCGGTGGAGATTCACCATTTTTCAGTGAAAAATAAGTCGTCGAAACAGAGGCGTGACAGGGCTGCCAGCTTTACTGATTTGCTAGTGGAGGTCATGGCTAGATTTGTTCGGCATTTTTTCCATTGGGGTGTCGTAGGAGGTGGTTGGTTGTGTACTGCCGGCCATGGCTTAGCCATTAATGGCGTGGCCGGTGGCGATTTTTGGGGACGATTTTCCATCAGATCTCGAGCCAAGTGTGGCTGGTAATAGTGGATCTGGGTCGCTGACCAATGGTGGATGGCAGCGGCTGGATGGAGAGATAAGCCTGGTTGTTTTTCGTCATTTCACGGCGAAGATAGTCTCCGGAATAGCGACGGGTGGACTGTTTTAGGAGTTTTTTGACGAATCCAATTTCGATAGTCACCGAAAAGAGAAGAGAGAGGGAGGCGATGCCAATGATGGAGGTAAGAGGGCGGTGGCAATGGTATTTTCAGCAAAACCTCATCGAAAAACGAATTAACCTCCTAGTTTTCTCTCCATTTCTAATCTCATTTTTTATTTTTATTTTTTACTTTTTTTCTCCTGTATTGGTGTGTGTATGTGTTAATCTACTATACTCATGGAAAAATAGGAAGAAGAAAACTGTATGAGTGATTGTGAAACTCTATAAATGTATTTCTACGTCTATTTTCTTTCCCTAACACATCCACTGCTTCTGAACTTAAACTTTGTTATATACATCTATTAAACAAAATATCATGCATAAAAAATTATATGATCATATATATTTTGTGCACAAAAAAAATCTTAAACATTTTTTATTCATACTTTTCGCAATAAAATTTATGATATAAGTGGGACAAGATTGAATAAAACTTGATGAGAATGAATACTGAAGAATTGAAATCGTTACTAGAAACTTCAAATGGAACCTTCCACTTCAAATCTTTTTTTTTTTCTCTCTTTTCTGGTTTTTTGATAATCTGATGTAGTCTGTAGAAATAATGTACTAGTCTTTTTGCTCTGAGGTTGAAGAGTCTTTTAATATGAGGATTCTTGGGGAAAAAATTGAGGGAACGATTATTTCAGATAAGAGATTATTTGAATTTGATCTATCTTATTTATTATTTTTTTTATATAAGAAGATAATAATAATAATAATAATAAACAATAAAAATAATAAATAAATAAAATAATAATAATAATAATAAAATAATATAATAATAACTAATTAATTTGTTTTTAAGAAAATACAATAAATTTTATAAATAACGAAAAATAAATATAATTAAGATAGTACTAAAATTACTAGCTTATTTATTTAAAATTTTAAAAAGATTTTTTTTTGAATTTTCGTATTATTTAAAAAGCAAAAAAAAATGTAACTATATTTATTATTATTTTTATTTATTTTCAACCAAAACTTAGTAAAAATAAAATAAAAGCTAAGATAACTATTGGACGAAAATAAAAATAGTTAATTGTCAAAAAATATATTAAACTCGGGGAGGGTCAAAAATCACGTGTCTACATTTTGCTACTCTTTGTATGAAATCTCAATGAGTTTTCATACAAAGAAGTAGACAAAGTAATGATTTTTGATCCTCCAATTATTTGAAATATGAGGATAAAGATAAAATAAAAGATGTGACCGAGTCCTGATTTTGGACTGCCTACATATCCCGAGTTTTAAGGGAATCAGGTCATGTGTAGTTCAAAGGTAAAATGATGAGAGAACGGGTTAGAGGTCGAGTAAGGTTCCGTCAAGTTTTTGGTTCACAATTTCTGCTTTCTTACATCCAAATGACTAACAAAACTCAAAAATAAAAAATACAAATGGAAGATGCAATTTCTCTAGAATCTTGATTTGAATCTTCATGACTTGAACTTGAAAATTCACCCTATTCTTCAGGGGGGTTCCTAGCTTGCTTATTTCTTCACCCTATTGTTCAGGAAGGCTCCTAAACTTACTTTTCTTTCACCTTGTTCTTCAGGCGGGCTCCTGAAATTATTTTCCTTTACCCCGTTCTTCATGCGGGCTCCTGGAATCATTTTTCTTCACCCTGTTCTTCAGGCGGGCTCCTAGACTTACTTTTTTTCACCATGTTCTTCAAGCGGGCTCCTGAACTTACTTTTTCTTCACCATGTTCTTCAGGCGGGCTCCTGGACTTTCTTTTTCTTCACTTTGCTCTTCAGGCGGGCTCCTGGATTTTCTTTTTCTTCACCCTGTTCTTCAGGCGGGCTCCTGAACTTCCTTTTTCTTCACCCTGTTCTTTAGGTGGGCTCCTAGACTTTCTTTTTCTCCCCCCTGTTTTTCAGGCGGGCTCCTGGACTTTCTTTTTCTTCCCCCTGTTCTTCAGGTGGGCTCCTGAACTTTTTTTTTCTTTCCCCTGTTCTTCAGGAGGGATCCTAGACTTTCTTTTTCTTCACCCTATTTTTTAGGCGTGCTCCTGGACTTTCTTTTTCTTTACCCTGTTCTTCAGGCGGCGGGCTCCTGGACTTCCTTTTTCTTTACCCTGTTATTCAGGCGGGCTCCTGAACTTAAAGTAAATAGTGAAACCAAAAATAACATCCCATTCTTCAGGTGGGTCCTGAGCATAAAATAAATTCTCATTCTTCAAATGGGTCCTGGACATAAAATAAATTCTCATTCTTCAAGAGGATCCTAAGCAAAAAATAAATTCTCATTCTTCAGGAGGGTCCTGAACATAAAATAAATTTCTATTCTTCAGGAGGGTCCTAAGAAAAAAATAAGTTACAATTCTTCAAAAGGTTCCTGAGCAAAAAATAAATTCTCATTCTTCAGGAGGGTCCTGAGCATAAAATAAATTCCATTCTTCACTCACGAAACTTTTTTTTTTTTGCCCCAGTTTGTACTGAGAATATTTGTGTGTATCACTGGATCTTAATATTTTAAAAAAAATATAGTGAAAGGATAAATAAAAGTCTGAAATATCTTTGGTAAGTACATCTCACAAAGAATAAAATTTGCCATAATTAAGATCGAGCATCGTGTGCTGTAACCATGCTCCTTACGTTGATAGAATTGTGGAATTGTATTATTTTTTTATGAAAACAACATTCCATATCTATTTCAAATAAAGAAAAATTGTGAGTTTTAGAAACACGTGTTGGTTGATTTGCGGCATTTGGATTTTGAAGTAACCGCTCTTGCACTTGCCATGCTCAACTTCTTTTTCAATTCTTGATAAATATTCATTGACTTGTCATACTTCTGACCCAAAATTCTGACTACTGAGAGTCTCAACTCAAAGCATATTTCTCTTGTATGATACCTCTGGGTTTAACTTTCAATACACCTTTTATCTTTCCACGAGTCCAAAATTTTCAGATCACAATCATTCTGAATACCTTACTTTATTTTTAAATGTTGTCTTTGTGCGTCAACCCTTTGTCTTGCTTTGTACCATTAAAGAATTTGGTATCAAGTTTGGAGTCCTTTCTCACTTGACTTGACATGAATTTGACTCAAAAATACACAAAATATGACAATAATTTTTCGTTTGACGACAAGGACACAAAAATCAAAATCAAAATAAAACAAAAAAAAAAGGAAAAGATACTAGGCATCTCTTCTTCTAAACAAAAAGAAAAACTTATCTAGGTATGGAAGCTGATTCCAATGACTATGACATGCATTTTGAATTACACAACCAGATCTAATCACCAATCATTATTAATTTTTGCCCATTTATTTAACTTGAAATTGAGCCAATCTTGAACTTGTTCTTTTTGTATTATAATTTCCCTTCGGCTAATGACACCTCAATAGATTTTTGCCAACAAGCCTATCTCATTTTCATTTCTTTCTAAGCTCACCATCACCTTATGGTGTCCAAAAGGGTTTTCACCAATAAAACTCTCTCATTTTATTTTTCTCATAACTCACTGTCGCCTTATGGTGCCCAAGAGGGTTTTCGCCAATAAGACTCTCTTATCATTTTTTTTAATTTTTTTTGAGAAAATACACACCCAAAATATGAAATATCATGCACCTATAAGGTGTTAAGCCTTTATATTATCAAAGATTGATCTGAAGGTCTTTCTTTGGTTGTAACTTGGCTTTTGAAAAGGGTTAAAAAGAAAAGGGCGGCATGAGGCTCAAAAATTTACATAACATTGGGTGAAGCATACAACTTTTGGAATAGAATCTTTCAAGAAAATAAACTTTTGTCCCAGTTTTATTTCATTCTGGGTAACATGAATTTTTTTTTGTTGGACCGAACCCCAGAGTAGGGCTACTTACGTATCTTGTCATAGCAAAAATCAGGTCAAATGTAGTTCAGGAAAGTCATTCTTTTGCTTGATTTTGAATTTTTTATCATTTTTTTCAACTTTCTTCTTTTTTTTTTCAACTTTTTTTTCCAACTTTCTGACTTTAATTTGATTCCAAAAAAGGGGTACGAAGAAAGATAAAAGCTCAAAAGGGGTAGCAAAGGTTGATATATTATTCGGAAAGTAGAACAAAATGTCTTCATCATTTCAATCTTTTAAAATACAAGTTCAAAACATAAATAACATAATTGAACATGAATTTCATACATAATATCTCTTAACTGTATTAGCATTGACCGGTATTCCTTTCATTTTGCCTTCTACATCAGTCAAATATAATGCACCATTAGGTAACACCTTCTTCACCATGAACGGTCCTTGCCAATTAGGAGACAACTTGTCTTTGGCTTCAATATGATGGGAAAGGATGCGTCTTAGTACTAATTGGCCGGCTTCAAATTATCTGCGTCGCATCTTTCTATTATAGGCTCGAGCCATTCTCTTTTGGTACAGTTGGCCATGACATACCGACACCATCTTTTTCTCATCAATCAAACTCAGTTGCTCCAATTGGGTTTTGAACCACAGATTATGATCAATTTTGGCTTCTACAACAACTCGAAGAGATGGAATCTCAATATCGGCAGGTATAACCGCTTTAGTTCCATACACAAGTGAGTAAGAAGTTGCACCTATTGAAGTTCGAACTGTTGTACGATAACCCAATAAAGCAAAAGACAACTTTTCATGCCATTGTAGGGATCCTTGTACCATTTTGCAGAGTATTTTCTTTAGGTTCTTGTTGGCAGCTTCCATAATACCGTTCGCCTTCAGGTGATAAAGAGTCAAATTTTGATGCAAAATCTTAAA
>NW_025891769.1:0-5204 GCF_002878395.1 Capsicum annuum
GAAAGTACTTGGAGCGCTTGTTAGGCCGAATGGCATAACAATCCATTCATAGAGACCGAATTTGGTCTGGAAGGCGGTTTTCCATTCATCACATGGTTGTATACGGATTTGGTGATAGCCACTCCTCAAATTAATTTTAGAAAACAAACACGAACCATATAATTCATCAAGAATATCATCTAGCCTAGGAATAGGGTGATGATATTTTACCGTTATCTTATTGATGGCTCGGCAATCAATGCACATATGCCAAGTCCCATCTTTATTGGGAACTAGTAGCACTGGGACCGCATAAGGGCTCATACTCTCCTTGATGTACCCTTTGTTGATAAGTTCCTCAACTTGGCATTGCAATTCCTTGGTATCCATCTAGTTGCTTCTATAAGCTGATTTGTTGGGCAATTGTGAGCTCGGCATAAATTCAATTTAGTGCTCAATTCCCCGAAGTGGAGGCAATATTTTTGACAATTCCTTTGGGAAGACATCCTCATAATCCTGTAAAACATGAGAAATAGGATAAGAAATGGAAATGTTAGCGGGGTTAGTATTAAAATAATGAGCCAACAGAAGCATCGAAGTGTCCTCATCGTCATCCATAAATAGTTCCTTCCTTCTATCCATCATCACCATGCTCCCGTGCCCCTTAGAATTTAGGGACCCCTCGACTTCCCCTACTCCTTCTCTCTTGGATTCCTCTCTTTTCCCTCATTCTCGCCTTCTTTTCCTTTTTTCTCAATTCTCGTATCTTTTGGTGTAATTTATTCACTTGGGAAGGCACTAATGGATGAAGAGCGACCTTTCAGCCATCCTTCTCAAGTGTATACCGATTGGACCTTCCATCATGTTTGGCCGACCTATTCTATTGCCAAGGTCTTCTTAACAACAAGTGACAAGCTTGCATTGGTATCACATCACAAAGCACCTCTTCATGGCAGTTTGCTACCTTAAAATATATCACACATTGCCTTGTGACCTTTAACTCGCCGCATTCATTTAACCATTGAAACTTGTAAAGACTAGTGTGAGGTGTAGTCAGAAATTTTAAAAAGTTTACCATTGCAACACTAACCATATTTTCACAACTTCCACTATTTATCACCATAGTGCACACACTTTCCTTCATAAGACATTTAGTATGGAATAGATTCTCCCATTGGCTAGGATCATCTATCGCCTTACTAATCATGGCATGCCTCACTACAAAGTTTGGAACTATGCACTTCCCTTCTTGCGGATAAGAATCCTCACAATCATCATCATCATTAGTACCCCCTCGATCGTCTCTCCATCTTGAGGCTCGGCCTCACTCTCATTACCATCAATACCCACTTCTTCACCAAGGAAATACAATCTACCTTCCCTTAGGATTACATTGCGTCGGTTAGGGTATCCATTGGCTTTATGCCCCCAACCTTATCACTTAAAGTATTGGAACCCTTTAGGATTAGGATATTTGTGAGCTTCTTACCTCAGAGGGATTTTATGGACTGTTTTGGACTCGGGCAGCCTAGTAGTGGTGGGTTGGTCCTTGTTTTTGGGCCAACCCAAATTGGATTGAACCATATCTTTGCCCCTCGGCCAACCCGAGGTTGATTGTCCTTTTGCTTTGAATGACAACCTCTCTTTAAGTTCCCTTTCAATCTCAAGAGCCACTTGGAAAATACCTTCGGCAGTATCAAACTTATGAAGTATCAAATGAGTGGAGATCTCTTTTTTTAACCCACACTTGAACCGAATGATATCTTGAATAATTTGTTTTCAATAATAATCAAGCTTCAACATGAGTTGTTGAAACTCATCATCATATGCCATCACACTTCAATTCCCTTGCTGCAAGTTGTACAATCTAGTAAGCAACTCATGTCGTAATTCTCGGGAAGGTACCATTGTCTTATTAGGTACCTCAATCGAAACCAAGGTGGTGGTTGTCCATCAATCAATTCATTGCTAAACTATTTGACATATTCCCACCATGTGTTAGTATAGCCTTCAAAGTGAGCTATGGCATAACAAATCTTCTTCTCCTTCGAGATATCATTCACTTGAAACACTTTATCACACGCTGACTCCCAAGCAAGATACACCTCGGGGTCACTTTCACCCTTAAAGATAGGTAGGCTCAATTTAATGGTATTGATGCCTACATCTCTCTCTTGGTGTCGGTTTCCTCTTTCTCCATACCCTCGATATCTTTTTGGATCCACATGTCCCCTTCTCATCTCTCCATCCCTTATGTAAGCATCGTCAAGGGCTTCATACCCTTCATAATCCTCTCTATCATATTCCTCAAAGTAGATGGGATGGTTTTGGATGTTTGAAACTTGATTTGGAGGGATTGTATTTTGCAGGGGTGGTGGTCTTTGGTTTAGTGGAGCTCGGAAGGGAGGATTTGAATTTAGTAGAGTTTTGGACGCCTAAGTCCCTCTTGCAAAAGTTGAGGAGTTTGTGAATGGCTTGGTCTATTGGAGTCTTGGGTTAGGGGGTTATGGGTGATTTGGCTTGTGGTATTTAGTGGAGCTAGTGAAGGATTTGGCAATTGTGGCCATGTTTTGAAATAGTGGAGAAGGAATTTCTATCATATCCACTTGACAAAATATGTCGAGGAGTAGAAGAGTGAGAGTTCCTTTGACTCTCCACTTGTTCTAACCTCCCTCTAATAGTCTTCACTTCTCCCCTTATGGCTCCCACTTCTGTACTCAAACTTTCAAGAATTCGGGTCATAGCCTCAAGAGTGACCCTCATATTCTCTATTTCATTAGAATCCATGGTTTGAGAAATGGTTCCCTCCATTGTCAAGGTATCACCTACACAAGCAATAGATAAGTTACTCCCTCCATTTTAAAAAGAATGACCTACTTTGACTTGGCATAAAGTTTAAGAATATAAAGAAGACTTTTGAATCCTGTGGACTTAAATTAAAGTTGTGTCAAATGTACCAAAATGCCCTTTAATCTTGTGGTCCTAAACATGCCATGTGAAAAGTTGAAATTAAAGTATTGCCAAAAAGGGAAAGGGATCATTTTTTTTAAATGGACTAGAAAGGAAAGTAGGTCATTATTTTTTAAACGGGGGGAGTAGTTTAAAACCTCTCTTCACCCATACTCTCTCGGATCACTCACACTCAAGCTCCACAAGTGTTGTAGATTGACTAGTAACCCATGAATCCTTAAGGTTTGAGTATGCTCTTGTCCAGAGTAGAATCTTGTTTGAAACTCAAAGAATTCTAGTCGGACTAGATTCAAGGAGTTACAATGTATTCAAACGACAAAACCATACAAACAAACGATAACACAAATACAAGGCTTCAAATGACTAATTGACAACCTAGTAAGAATGTACTAGCTTGCTAATTAGTTTTCGAGTCAATTAGAAGAAACTGAGAATCAATAATTAGAAACTAGAATATCCAAATTGAGCTTAATTAATGACCTAAATAGTGATTAAGGTGATGTGGCAGCATGGTATTGGTCATGGGTCCATACATTTTGTTCATCAACTTGAAGCCTTAATCTTCACAATTTTTGTAAATGACTTTGATTAGGGAAAGTAAAGTCTTGTAACTTTTTCAACTTTTTCCAACTCAAAAGGTTAGGCTTGACTTTACTAGTTCCACCAGACAAGGCTCCTTGTTTTAAGGAAAAGTGGTTGTTAAATCAAGGAAGTGATGTTGGCAAGTCTTCTCACAAACAACTTTACAACCTTGTCTTGCAACCTTTTTGGATCTATTTTAGTCTTCATAGTGGTTAAGACATGAGATGAGAAGAAGATCAAGATGAGAACAATAACAATACTTCAAGAACACATCCACACTTCACCAATAACAGCCCACTTTAAACATCAAGCAACAACAACACACAACTCTGCCTAATTCAAGTTCATCATACTACCACTTAAAGTCCACAATAGCAATGTCAATATGTTAAGCTCAACTTAGATTTAGAAACCTTTTGTGTTGATGATAAAGAAATCAACATAAGAAACAAACTAGACAAATAAAATTATTATAGATCTAAAACCATTTTTCAACCTAAATATTCAAGAACACACTTTTGGTAAGAGCTTCCCAAGATTGGTTTTGTAAAAACAAAACCAAGCCTTGAGCTTTGACACCAAATGACACAAGATTGTGTGTATCATGATATTCCAACCAACATAAGATAAACAAGATGAACAACAAGTTGCTAGTGAATCGAAATAGGCCTCACACGACTTCACTAGACTTTGAGTTTGTATTTTGAACAAGAAAATGATATGAATAACAAGGCAAAAATGCTAGTGAATCCAAAGAGCCCTACACAGATTTAGTAGACTTTTAGATTCAACAACACAATGTTAACAAGATTAAAAAAGAGATAGAAACTTGACATACAATATTCAAAAGATCTAAGAACCCTAACAATGAGAAAGGACCCTAAGACTAGTGAATATCACCACCAAGTTCTTACTTGGATCAAGAGGAACTCAAAGAACCCTAAGATCCTAGTTTCTAACCAAGATACAACACACTGATCACTCTCCTTGTGAATTTTGATTTTAGGGATTCTCAAGTGAAGAGAGAAGTTCACAAAAATTACAATGTAGTTGTTGCCTTCAATATTATGAATGGACTAAGCCAAAATAACCCTAATGTTATCTATTTATATGACACCATAAATGAAATATAAAATGACCATTTAACCCTTGCCATGGTTATTTACACCACAAAAAACTTACACTTCAAGGCTCCTCTTCACACTTAAAAATATTTAAACCATTTGGTGGATCAAGTACCAACTCACACACAACCATTTGCATGAACAAGTCTTGGAGTCGTTCCAACTCACATGCTTGGCTTCATGTGAAAGGTCTCGATCTAAGAATTCCCGTATCAGTCTCTGAATTATGATCCATTTTCTTCTTTGAAAAGATAACTCCTAGATATGACATAAATGTTAAAATCACGTCAAAAGCTTTATGTATTTATATATAAATGCCTATAAATTCTTCTCAAGTTTTGCCTCATTTATTTATTTGGAACCATACACAGTTTAAAATATACAGGTTAGGAGTAACATGCAGTTTATGCTCTTATGTTAAGTAAAGTTCCAACTTACAGTTTTAGACTCATGCATCAAAGAGCATTTCGACTTACAATTTAGGTTCATGCATCGAGGATCGTATTGACTTGTAATTTAGTGTCACGCCTTAAATCCTATTGGGGCGGA
>NW_025891770.1:0-3540 GCF_002878395.1 Capsicum annuum
GGGGGTAAGCTAAATGCATGGGGTTTATATGCATGAACATGCTGACTAATATGAACATAAGAATACATACATACATACATACATACATACATACAAACGTAACTGCTATTGAACTCATGGAGATACTGACTACTTGAGTTTGAACTCTGACAACATGAGTTTCGTGATACTGAGATACTGAATGGCTAATAACATGGATGACTGTATCTGACAGTCCTGATTCTTGATTTCTACTCTGAAGACTGATACTAAAGCTGTAACTGTAACTGTAACTGTGGGTGGTAATAACCTAACTGACATGCCCCGATACTGTACTGGTGAGGTCCAATCTTTGCCCTGATTAGAAGGGTGTCAATATCGTGCTACGGGTAGAGACCTCTACTATAGTCAAGCCTTTCTGATGGGAAATCAAGCCTAAGGCAATATAATAGTCAAGTATAGCCTTAATCTGATGAGTGACTCCTGTCCTGTGCTGGCTAAGCAGTTCTGGAGTACAGGGATTACTGCTAATGGCTCTGCCTTTATAACGAGAAAAACCACCATCCCTGCACTCGCTCGGTGCTAGTCCCTACTCCCAACTGAAAGACTCTAAAAAGTTAATTGCGCTGAACTGACTAACTAAACTGAACTGATTTATAAACTAATTAACTGAGCTAATAATATTTTCTTAGCTGAACTAAGCTGAATTCACTGAATTCTGTTGACTAACAGAAAAGCTACTTGAGATCTGAGGTCTGACTGAGAGTACTGAAACTACTGGGACTACTGAACTACTAAGATTTCTGAGTTTATCTAAGTCACGTGACTAATTGAAATCTATGGAGCATAGCTTGACTGAGGATGTCTTGAAACATGACACTAGCTCTAGGCACACAGCTATAGTTTTCGGGTACAAGTACCCCCAGGACTCGATGGAAGGAAACTGACACACATGACTGACTTGATCATAAGAGTAGAGTTCATAATTCACAATATCATAAGTAAGGATTTCATAATAAGAATGATTCTCAACAAACTATCACATGATCGGGAATGCACACAACATGTATATACTTGTATGGCTTCAATAACATGGTCATTCCATATCACAACAATATCATGAGCATCTCATACAACATCTTCAATTTAAGACAATAGCACTGGGATCATGTTGAACATAAACTTAGAACATGGAATAGTCATTTAGGACTTATTATGTCAAAAAAGCATGATTTCTATTCCCTTAGGTATTTTCACAAACACCTTACATGCACATCTTAAGCATAGGTGGATTCATCAAGATTACAAATATTTAACCACCAATTTCACATATTTAAACATTAAATACCACCATATCCTCACACAAAACATACAAAGATCCCATCTTAGGTATCATCAAACACCAACCACATGAACATCAACCACCAAGAAGATAAACATCATAATACATAATTTAGAAGATGGTTCTTGAGCTTCATGGACTAAAAGAGTCCATGAATCAACTCACACATACCTTAGAAGGAAGATTCTTGATGATTGACGAAGGAATTTCCTTGAAATTGGATCTTCAAGCTTAATTATGCAACCCTAGTTGTTTTTCTCTTTTAATGCTCTCGGATGACGAACTTAAGATGTTAGTAGCGTTGTAATGTAATTAGGAGCTATATATTTCGTAGATTTAAGCTTAGGGACATGTAAGGAGTATTAAAAGACTTAATTACCCTAAAAATAACTCAAAACGGAGTGTTTAAGTCACTTGAAACCATAAGATATGCGTCGCATATGATATCACATATATTTACATAGGCGCCGCATATGATATCGCCTAAATTTATATAGGCGCCACATATGATATCGCCTATATCTACATAGGTGCCGCATATGCTATTGCCTATATTTACATAGGCGCCACATATGCTATCGCATATGCTTTCCAGTGGCCATGTGCGATTGGTTAGGCGATGCACTCTACTTCGCAAAGCCATAACTCCTAGCTCGGGTGTCGGATTTTGATGAAATTGGTATCTTTGGAAAGCTAATTCGATTCTCTATAATTTGAAGGGTATAAATATTTAGAAATACCACATTAACATTGAGTTATACTCGTTAAAATATGACCCTTATGAAATTGAACACTAAAACTTGATGGATTCAAAAACTCTTAGCTTGTATTACCTTAAGTGACTCATATGAACATGATTAAAGCATCATACGCTATCTTATTGCTAGGATACTCATTGTAAGTCATGTACTCAAGTATGAATCACAGGATAGGAGATGTCATATGTAGGAAAAATGGTTTATCTCCTAGCTTAGAAACATGCGGGGTATTATAGCTTCTCTCAAATATCCAATGCACTTGCCAAATTCAAGCTACCCTACTTAATTCTAGGCCGATCCTTCACACCCCTCTTCTATCTTTTCTTTTTGATTTCCAATTCCATCACTAGAAGTTTTTGTTGGGTCGAAAGATTCTTGCTGGGTATGATCTTATAGTCTTTATATAGTGGTCTATCACCCTTTCTAAGGAGCGAAAAGTCTATTTGAGTCTTAGCCACCGAACTATGAAAGATAATAAGGTGCTTTTTCTTCTTCGGAAAACTCAAATTCGCTATCAATAATCCAAAGGCCCTAGTAAAATCCAAAAGTGAAGTTACTCCATTCCTTCCTTGAAACCAAAACCTCCATACACATCATCATAGCCTCATGATATTATAATACCCCATATTTCCCTAGCTTAGTTTAAGTCTTAGTACATGAGTAATCCCATATAAAATTTTTGAAATACTCAGTATTTTCTAGTTTAGAGCTCACCAATGCATAGAAAATTTAGTCAACTTTCCAATGATATAAAATTTGCCCAAATTCGATACCCGGACGAAGAGTTAGAGCCATTTTTGTAAGACAGTGTACCACTTAGAAAGTCAGCGCGTCGCGGAGCCAAGCCAAATGGCAATTGTCACTTTCCAGTGCTCCATCGCGATATTGGCGCGTTGCGCCATGGGCTCAGTTCACAATTGTTCTTTTCCAGTGTTCCAACGCAATTTTGCCTCGTCGCGCTGAGTCCAAAATTCAGAATCAAAGGGGCACCGCGATTCCACCGCCTCGCGCCTGGCTCCCAATTCCCAATTGTCATTTTCCAATGACACGATACGATAGCTCTGCGTCGCGCCAGGGCCCAAAATTGGATTTTTCAGTAACAAATTTTCCTTTATTCCCAGGGGTAGTTTGGTATTTTTCCACGTCCCTAATCAGTCTTAACACGAAATTAAAACCCTAAATAACCTATTGCCTCATTATTTCCTCACTTTCTCTCAAGAATAAAACGTTCTCTCTCAAAGAGGCAAAAATCCTAGTTCAAGAAAATTAAGAACAAGCCTCAGAATTCCTCTAAGAACCTTCAAGAAAGAATCTTCTAAGGTATGTTAGGTGTTCATCTATGGGTTTCTTTCACTCATAGAGTCCACGAATCCATTTTTAAAACTACAAAATTGTTGAATTATGAACTTCTATGTTTGAATTAGATTGAATTCATGTTCATGATATTAGTTGGGTTTCAAT
>NW_025891771.1:0-3708 GCF_002878395.1 Capsicum annuum
AGAGGGTAAGATTTCTAAATATAATAACGTTACTAATTTTTTATTACTATATTATTATGCTCTATGAAATTATTGTTTGATCTTGTGTTGTAGGTTTAGGCCGGATGCTGGAGTTGGACAAAAGGCGCGAATATACATTACGCGGCATTTTAACAGCTACCGGACTGGCTGGCAAAAGGTTCTAGAACTTGACAGGGATAGAATGTTTGAAAAATTTAAGGTAAGGATTTGATTTATCGACTACTTATTAGCACTTTGTTAGAACAAAAGATTGAATATTATATTTTTGTTGTAGAAATTTTACTGGGGGGATGATGCAAATACATTTCTTATAAAGAAGAACTCTTTCATAAGATGTAGAGCCAGATTTAACGATCTCTTGGATTAGGCCCAAAAGAAATTGGTAAAACCTAAGTGGATTCTTGAAGATGCATGGCAAATGCACCTTCTCCATTGGAGTAGCTCAGAATACCAATTGTTGAGTGAAAAAGGAAAGAAAGCCCGGGCATCATCCAAGGGTGGCTCCCTGCGTACTACGGGTGCCAGAAGTACTCTTGCTATGAAGGAAAAAATGGTATGTAACTTATACAGTTTTAATTGTTTGTTTCTATTTAAATTTTTTTATTATTTGAACATTGATAAGTTTTTCATATGTAGGAAAAAGAAAAGGGTAGGAAAATACCAACTGATGAGCTATTTGAGAAAACTTATCTGAAAAAAAAAACCCGACTGATAAAGATGTCTGGATTGAAGCTCGTGCAAAATCCTTCCATGTAAGAAACAAATTTTGAATTTATGAATCGTTTTCTCAAAGTTGATATTATTCAATTATAACTACTTTAATATTTTTTTGACTTTTAGTATTAACTTTACTTTGAATATAGGATGAATATACGCATCTTGTTGGTGAGTATCGTAGTAGCCAGCCTCCTTAAAGTCAGAGTGACCCAATACCACAGCATGTACTGGAGGATTTATGGACAGAAGATGCACGTCCTGCAAATAGAGACCATTTCTACGGATACCGCACAAAATTTTTTGGCGATAATATTAGGTGTTCGTCCGGCGCTGCATACTCTAGCTCTTCAGTTGATAGAGAAATCATTGAAAGACTACAAAATACGGTTTCTCAACTCACTGAAGACCTTGTTGAACAAAGAGAGAGGTTTGCTGAACAGAAAGAGAGGTAGAAGAAGACGGACAAGGCAACAACATCACAAATCAAGATGCTGCAGTAGCAGTTCAGCTCTTTCATTCATACTGCGGGGGTTATTCCTCTGTGTCCTGGTGATGCAGTTTGGGCTGCAAAAGGTCTAGGCACCCTGGATGATTTCAGCAAGGATGATGATATGAAAGACGAGGACGAATTCGATGATGATGACTTTTAGTTTTTTTTTTTTTGTATGTGTTCTACTTTGAATTTAGACATTTTATTGTTTGAAACTATTGTTGTAGTTTTTTCATACTAACTTTTGTTGGACAGTTGTATGTGTTGTACACTTTTGAAAGTATTTACATTTGGTTTTTGGTTGTTGTTGTTGCTGTATTTGATTTAGTTACTGCTGTATTGGATTGTTGTTGTTGCATGCTGTATTTGGGTTTTGATTTTTTTTTTTTAAATTTCTCAGAAAAACTGACCACAAGTGGTTGGTTTTTGAATTTTTTTCCAGAAAACCTACCACAAGTGGTCGGTTTTATATTAAATTTAATTAATTAATTTGATAAAAACCGACTACTTGTGGTCGGTTTAATATTAAAATTAATTAATTAATTTAATAAAAAATCGACCACTTGTGGTCGTTTTTTTTCTAAAATTATTTTTTTAATTTTAATAAAATAATAATGAATTTTAAAAATATATATATATAAATATATTTAAAAAAATCGACCACTTGTGGTCGTTATTTAAAAAACTACCACTACTTTACCGACCACACATTTTGGTCGGTTTTGTGATTAGAAATTGGGGAAAATCGATCACATGTCGTCGATTTTTTAGGACGATTTTCCCTTTTTTGTAGTAGTGATATCTGTGATAATAATTAGCTAAATAGCTACAATTTTATTGCTACAGTAAAGTTTTGTAACTGGTCATAAATTTTTCCACATGATGAAAATTATTGTAGAAATAATAATGTTTTAGCCACGATAAATTATTTGAAGAAAAATATTATAGCTAAATAATTTTTTTGCTTCAAGTTGACAAAATTGTGGCAATAGTAATCTTTTAGTCACAATAAGCTATTTAAATAAAATCTTGTAGCTAAATAATTTTTTTGCTTCAAGTGTCAAAATAATTGTGGCATTAGTTAAATTATATAGCCACGTATTTTTTGCTATAGTTAAATTTCAGGAAAAATTACAGAAACTAGTATCCTTAAGACTATAATTACAATAAATAGCAACACTTTTTCAAAATTACAACTTATAGCAAAAGTAACAATATTTTACCCACTTCATAGTAATAGAAGAATATGTATTTTTCAGTTATGCATATGTATTTATGAGTAATACATATATATTTGTATATGTATTTATATAGAAACAGTTTACTTAAATACAATTTGCTATTTTTCGTAATTATGAAATTGTTGCTATAAAAGTTATAATTAAGACTACAGAGTTACTATTTCTGAAATTTTCCCTAAATTTGATAACTAATTGTTATTTTTTGCCACAGGTTAAAACTTATTATAGCAATAGTAACCTTTTAGATATAATAAATTTTTAAAGTAAAATATTATAACTTCAAGTTATAAAAAATTATTATTAGAATCAAACTATATAGATATAGCATTTTCGCTCAGTAAAATCTTGTAGCTAATTATTAATTTTTGTCACATGCTGAAATTTATTGTAGAAATTAATGACATTTTAACCGTTGGAAAAGGTTACTTAAATGAAATATTGTAACAATAGTTGTCATACGAAATTATTTAGCCAAGAATATATTAATGTGAATAAATTTTATATATAGTAATTATTTTTATCATGAACTGATGCTTTAGCAATATTAATCTAGAGTAATTAGAGATATATTAACCGTTCGATTCGATTTAATAATACATATATCTACTTGTGAATTTCAAATATAATTTCAGTAATATGTGATTATATTTAATTAATTTTAATTAATTAATTATATTGACCTTAAACATAGCATTACTGAGCTCACAACCTAATCAAGTGCTTCCAGAATTATTATTTGGCTCATAGTAATTTCCTTAAAAGAATATATTTATCAATCTAATGTGATTGGAGGCATTAACCATTCGATTAATTTCAATTTTATAATTTTTAAGTCCTAATTATAACTTAAGTAAATATTTAATTATATCTATTTCAATTGACAAATCATATAAAATTTTAGCAACATTTCTATTCAACTTCATCCTGGTCAAGTGTTTTCAAAAATATTATTTGACACAAATATTTTTTATTAAAAAAACGTCTTTATTAATTCACTGTAAATTGAAGGTGTTCATCATTTGACTTAATTTAATTATATATACAATTTTACTTGTAAATTTTCAATATAATTTAAAATTAACATGTTATATATATAGAGTCAATTTAATTTCAAATAACAAAATTAAAATACATAGGAGAAAAAAGGGATCTTCAACCATAAATAATTTATATATATCTATACTTATAATTTCTAACTTTGTCAAGTAACCTCTTAAACTTATCAAGCCCATATGTTTT
>NW_025891772.1:0-6289 GCF_002878395.1 Capsicum annuum
CAATTTTTGGCCCACTAGACGCCCATACCCCGGGCCCAACCCCGAAACCGTGGGCTATAGCACACCGATATTGCCCAAAAATGCCTTGTTCGCATCATTTTGCCCGTTTGTCCACCCAAATGGCCACAAAAAATTAAAAGGAACACACTGGGATGATCCCCAACCTCCCTGGCATGCCCCGATTAATTTTCAGCCCACAGTAAGCTCGGACCCTGGGCCCACCCCCAAAACTGTGGGCTATAGCACATTGGTTTAACCTGAAAATACCCCATTCGCGCAGTTTCGCCTGTTTGCCAACCCGAATGGCCACGGAAAATTAAACGGACCACACTGGGATGATCTCTAACCTCCTTGGCACGCCGCGGTTGATTTTTGGCAAACAGCGAACCCGAACCCTAGGACCACCCCCAAAATCGTGGACTATGGAACACCGATTTGGCCCAAAAATGCCTCATTCACGCTATTTTACCCGTCTGTCCATCCAAATGGCCACAAAAATAAAACGGACCACACTGGGACTATCCCCAACCTCCCTGGCATACCCCGGTCGATTTTTGGCCCACAGCATACCCGAACTCTAGGACCACCCCAATACCATGGGCTAAAGCACACCGATTTGGCCAAAAAATTCCCCATTCACGCCGTTTTGCCTGTTTTTTAACCAAATGGCCATAAAAAATTAAACAAACCATACTGGGATTATCCCCAACCTCCCTGGCATGCCCTGATTGATTTTTGGCCTACAACACGCTTGAACCACGAGCACATCCCTAAAATCGTGGGCTATAGCACACCGATTCTACTTGAAAATGCCTCATTCTCACTGTTTTGTTTGATTTTCCATCCAAATAGCGACGAAAAATTAAACAGACTACACTAGGACGATCCCCAACCTCCCTGGCAATCCCCGATCAATTTTTGCCATACAGCATGCCCGGACCCCAGGCCCATCCCTAAAATCATAGGCTATAGCACACTTATTTGGCCCGAACAATAATGGGATGATCCCCAACCTCCCTAGAATGCCTCGGTCGATTTTTGGCCCACAGCACGCCCAGACCCAAGGCCCACACCTAAAACTGAGGGCTATAACCCACCGATTTGGCCTGAAAACTCCCCATTTTGAGTGTTTGTCCACCCAAATAGCCACAAAGTATTAAATAAACCCCATCGGGATGATCACCAACCTCCCTGGGATACCCCAGTCGGGTTTTCGCCCACATCATGCTCGGATCTTTAGCCTATCCCCGAAATCGTAGGCTATAGCACACCAATTTGGCTAAAAAACACCTCATCCGCACCGTTTAGTCAGTTTGTCTACCTAAATTGCCAAAAAAAATTAAAAGAACAATATTGGGATGATCCCCAACCTCCTTGGTAAACCCCGGTCGATTTTCGGCCCACAGCACGCTTGAACACCAAGCCCATCCTCAAAACCACGGGGTATAGCACACCGATTTGGCCCAACCTCCCTGGAAAGCCTTGGTAAATTTTCAGCACATAGCATGCTTAGACCCCGGGCCCATCCCCGAAATGATGGGCTATAGCACACCGATTTGGCTAGAAAATGCCCCTGTCGTGCCGTTTCTCCCGTTTGTCCACCCAAATGGCCACGAAAAATTAAAAGAACTATACTGAAAAGATCCCCAACATCCATGGCATGTCCCGATCGATTTTTGGCCCATAGCATGCCTGGACCTCGGCCTTACCCTGAAACTGTGGGTTATAGCACACTAATTTAGCCCAAAAATGCCCCGCTCGTGCCGTTTCGCCCGTTTGTCCATCCAAATGGCCACTAAAAATTAAATGGACCACACTGGGATGATCCCCAACCTCTCTAGCATGCCCCAGTTGATTTTTGGCCCACAGCACACTTGGACCCCAAGCCCACCGCCAAAACCATGGGCTATAGCACACCAATTTGTCCTGAAAATACCCTGTTCGTGCCGTTTCGCCCGTTTGTCCACCCAAATACCCACAAAAAATTAAACAGACCACACTGGGATGATCCTCAACTGCCCTGGCATGCCCCGGTCAATTTTTGTCCTACAGCATACCTGGACCCTGGCCCACCCTCAAAATCGTGGGCTATAGTCCCCCGATTTGGCCTAAAAATACCCCATTTGCGCTTCGCCCATCAATCTACCCAAATAACCACAAAAAATTAAATGGGCCATAATGGGATGATCCCTAACCTCCCTGCCATGCCCCAATAAATTTTTGGCCTACAGCACGCTCAAACCTTGGGCCTACCCCCAAAACCGTGGGTTGTAGCACACCAATTTAGCCTGAAAATGCGCTGTTTGCACCATTTCTCTTGTTAGTCCACTCAAATGGCCACGGAAATTTAAACAGACCATACTGGGACGATCCCCAACCTCCCTGGCACGCCCAGGTGAATTTTTAGCCGACAACTCGCTCGGACCTACCCCTAGAACTATGGGCTATAGCACATCGATGTGGCCTGAAAATGCCCCGTTCGCGACGTTTCTCCCATTTGTCCACCTATATGGCCACAAAAAATTAAATGAACCACACTGGGATGATCCCCAACCTCCCTGGCATGTCACGATCAATTTTTAGCCCACAGCACACCCGTACCCCTGGCCCACCCCTAAAATCATGGGCAATAGCACACCAATTTAGCCCAAAAATGCCCCGTTCGTGCCATTTCGCCCGTTTGTCTACCCAAATGGCCACAAAAAATTAAACGAACCACACTGTGATGATCCCCAACCTCCCTGGCATGCCTTGGTCAATTTTTTAACCATAGCACACTTGGAACCTGGGCCCACCCCAAAAACCTTGGTCTATAGCACACCAACTTAGCCCGAAAATACCTCATTCGTGTTGTTTTGTTCGTTTATCCACCCTAATGGCCACAAAAAATTAAACGAACTATACTGGGATGATCCCTAACCTCCCTGTTATGCCTCGGTGGATTTTCAATGGACAGGACGCCCGAAACTCGGGTCAACCCTCGAAATCGTGGGCTATAGCACACTGATTTGGCCTGAAAATGCCCCGTTCGTGCCGTTTTGCCCGTTTGTCCACCTAAATAGCCACTGAAAATTAAACAGATCAAACTGGGATGATCCCCAACCTCCCTGGCATACCCCGATCAATTTTTGACCTACAAAACGCCCATACACAGGGCGTACCCCCAAAACTATGGGCTATATCACATCGATTTTTTCCTAAAATATCCCGTTCATGCCATTTCGCCCGTTTGTCCACCCAAATAGCTAGCAAATATTAAACGAACCACATTGGGACGATCCTCGACCTCCCTGGCACGCCCGAGTTGATTTTTGACCCACAGAACTCTCGAACCCTAGGGCCACCCCCAAAATCATGGGTTAAAGCACGCTGATTTGGCCCATAAATTCCTCGTTCGTGCTATTTTGCCCGTTTGTCCACCAAAATGGCCACAAAAAATTAAACGGACCATACTGGGATGATCCCTAACTTCCTTGGCACTCGCCGGTCAATTTGCAACCCACAACACACCTGGACCCCTGGCCCACCCCCAAAACCGAGGGCTGTAGCACATCGATTTAGCCCAAAAATGCCCTGGTCACGTCGTTTCCCCCATTTGTTCAACCAAATAGCCACAAAAAATTAAATGGACCATACTGGGATGATCCCTAACTTCCCTGGCATGCCTCTGTCAATTCTCAGCAGGCAGCATGCCCGGACCCCGGGCCCACCCCATAATCCGTGGGCTATAGCACATCGATTTGGCCTGAACATGCCCTGTTTGTGCCGTTTTACCCGTTTGTCCACCCCAAATGGCCACAAAAAATGAAATGGACCATACAGAGATGATACTTAACCTCCCTGGCACACATCAATCAATTTTTGTCCCACAGCATGCATGGACCCTTGGCCCACCCCCAAAATCATAGGTTATAGCACACCGATTATTTCTAATAATGCCCCGTTAGTGCAGTTTCACCCGTTTGTCTACCCAAATGGCCACAAAAAATTAAACGGACCATACTGGGACATTTTTTAACTCCCCAACATGCCCCGATCAATTTCGACCCACAACACGCTTGAACCTCAGGCCCACCCCCAAAACCGTGGGCTATAGCATATCGATTTTACCCAAAAATGCCCCGCTCATGACGTTTTGCCCGTTTGTCCACCCAAATACCCACATAAAATTAAATGGACCATAATGGGATGTTCCCTGACCTCTCTGGCATGCCCAATCAATTTTTGGCCCACAACACGCCTGGACCCTTGGCCTACCCCCAAAACCGTGGGCTATAGCATATTGATTTAGTCTAATAACTCCCTGTTTGCGCCATATTGCCTGTCTGACCACCCAAATGGCCAAAAAAGATTAAACGGACCATATTAGGAAGATCCCCAACCTCTCTGGCATGCCCAGGTTAATTTTCAGCCCACAGCTCTCCCAAACCCCGGGCTGACACCCAAAACCATAGGCTATAGCACACCAATTTGGCTCGAAAATGCCCCGTTCACAATGTTTAGCTCATTTGTCCATACAAATAGGAACGAAAATTAAATGGACCAAACTGGGATGATCCCCAACCTCCCTGGGATGCCCCGATCAATTTTCAGCCTGAAACACAATCGAAGCCCAGGCCCACCCCCAAAATTGTGGGCTATAGCACACCGACTTGGCCTAAAAATGCCTCATTCTCGCTGTTTTGCCCATTTGTCAAACTAAATGGCTATGAAAAATTAAATGGACCTCACTGGGACGATTCCCAACCTCCCTGGCATACCTCGGTCAATTTTTGACCCACAGAACGCCCATACGTAGGGCCCACCCCTAAAACTATGGGCTATATCACATCGATTTTTTCCTAAAATAACCCGTTCGTGCCATTTAGCCCATTTGTCCACCCAAATAGCTACCAAAAATTAAATGAACCACACTGGGATGATCCCCGACCTCCCTGGCGTGCCCGAGTCTATTTTTGACCCACAGAACTCCCGAACCCTGGTGCCACCCCCAAAATCGTGGGTTAAGGCATGCTGATTTGGCCAAAAAATTCCTCATTCACGCCGTTTTGCCCGTTTGTCCACCAAAATGGCCACAAAAAATTAAACGGACCATACTGGGATGATCCTTAACTTCCCTGGCACTCCTCGATCAATTTACAGCCCACATCTTGCCTGGCCCCCTGGCCCACCCCCAAAACCAAGGGCTGTAGCACACCGATTTAGCCCAAAAATGCCCCGGTCGCATCGTTTCTCCCATTTGTTCAACCAAATAGCCATAAAAAAATTAAACGGACCATACTGGGATGATCCCTAACTTTCCTGGCATGCCTTGGTCGATTCTCAGCTGACAGCATGCCCGGACCCCGGGCCCACCCCCAAATTCGTGGGTTATAGCACACCGATTTAGCCTGAACATGCGCTGTTCACGCCGTTTTTCCCATTTGTCTACCCAAATGGCCATAAAAAATTAAATGGACCACGCTGAGATGATCCTCAACCTCGCTGGCACACCTCGGTCGATTTTTGGCCCATAGCACGCCCGGACCCTTGGCCCACCCCCAAAATCATAGGTTATAGCACACCAATTATTCCTAAAAATGCCCCGTTAGTGCAGTTTCACCCGTTTGACCACCCAAATGGCCACAAAGAATTAAACGAACCACACTGGGATGTTTCCCAACCCCCCGACAAACCCCGATCAATTTTTGCCCACAACACGCCCGAACCTCGATTCCACCCCCGAAATCGGGGGCTATAGCATATCGATTTGACCCAACAATGCCCCATTTATGCCGTTTTGCCCCTTTGTCCACCCAAATACCCACTAAAAATTAAATGGACCACACTGGGATGATCCCTGACCTCACTGGCATGCCCAGTCAATTTTTGGCCCACAACATGCCTGAACCCCAGGCCCACCCCCAAAACCATGGGCTATAGCTTACCGATTTGGCCTAAAAATCTCGTTCGTGTAGTTTTACCCGTTCGACCCACAGAACGCCCCAACCCCAGGCCCACCCCTGAAACTATGGGCTATAGCACATCGATTTGGCCTGAAAATATCTTGTTCGCACCATTTCTCTCATTTGTCCACCCAAATGACCATGAAAAATTAAATGAACCATACTAGAACGATCCCCAACCTCCCTGACATGCCTCGGTCTATTTTAGACCTACAGCATGCCCGAACTCTGGGCCCACCCCTAAAACTATGGGTTATAGCACATCAATTTGGCCCAACAATACCCCCATTCGCGCCTTTTTGCCTGTTTGTCCACCCAAATGGTCACGAAAAATTAAACGAACC
>NW_025891773.1:0-2811 GCF_002878395.1 Capsicum annuum
AAGGCCAGATCTTTCATTCACCATCCAACATCTCAGTCAATATATGCAGGATCCATGAGTTCCCTATTATAATACGGCTTTGCGAGTTCTTCGCTATTTATTGAAGTATCTCGGTCTTGGTCGTTTTATGTCCAGTTCTCCATTATTTCAACTACTTGCTTTTTGTGATTCTGATTGGGGTACTTGTCCGGATTCTCAAAAATCAATCATTGGATTTTATATCTCTCTTGGCTCTTGTCCTATCTCGTGGAAATCAAAGAAATAAGCTTTGATCTCACTTAGTTCAGCTGAAGCCGAATATAAATCGATGAGACGAGTAGTAGCCGAACTCACCTGGTTGGTGCATTTATTTGAAGATCTTTCTGTTCCAATCTCGTTACCGGTACCTCTTCACTCTGATTGTCTATTTGCCATTCATATCACAAAGAATCCTATTTTTCACGAACGAACAAAGCATGTCAAAATTGATTGTCACTTCGTCCGTCAACAGTATCTTGTAGGGTTAATTTCCCTGTCATTTGTGAATTCATCTTCGCAACTAGCTGATATCTTCACCAAATCATTGACGGAATCTATGCATCATGAACTCCTTGGCAAGTTGGGTGTTTCCTCCCCACCTGCAACTTGAGGGGGGTGTTGGAATTTTCTAATTTTGGTGAATATTTTCTTTAAGTATACATAATATTTTTTTAGTGTACAAAATATATTTTCTTACTACTCTAGAGATTATTTTCTTTCTTTGGGTGTATGTAATATTTTATTTTCTTTAATTGTTAAGGTTTAGGGTTTAACCACTTGTATAAATAAAGGTGTTTGTACAATTATTATTCATTAAAGAATACATAAAGTGATTCTTTCACATATTATATCTTTTTCTTTACTTATTTTTACAAAAACTCGGTCTTTGTCGGCCAACACTTTTCTTACTTATTGCCTCAACTCTTCTATATTCACTTAAATTCAATATGAAGAATCTTAATTTGACATTGCATAGCCTTCTAACGAAGGGAACAAGGTAGAACAGCTATTATCTCTTCGACATCACAAATCTGGTAAATCTCTGCACTTTTTATACAGCTGCCTATTTTAGATGCCTTCCACTATACATATTTGTTTTACTGTTTTTCCCATGATTATAAGGCTTTTAGGACATTGGATGACATTGTTTTTGTAGATCAACCAAAATTGTTATCGTCATCTTTTGTTAACCACTCCCTGACCTCTTGTTGATTAGTCAAACAATCTCTTGAGAACTGGGTATGCCACTAAGATGGTATTAATAGTCCAGTAGCATTGATGTTTATATGTTTATTCACTTTTCTTCAGGAACTACAACATGTTACCTGTGTGTTGATGGATCTCTTCAAGAACTTCACTGGTTCATTCAATCTTAGGGGTCTTGGTTCATTGGAAATTATGTATGTGAAGTTAAATATTCCTCTTAACTTGGTGTAACTAACCGTTTCAACTACTGAGAAGTATACATTGTCATGGGTGCACATTACTTGTCTTGATGAACCAATCTCTTCAAGGATGGTATTTTACAGGAATTAAGACTTTATTTTTCCAAATGATAAAGGAAGAATGTGGTCCTTGCAGTGGCTTCACTTCATAGAACAAGAAAAATTGAATTAAAAAACATCTTTTAAAATGTCAAGTTTGATTTTTTATTTGTGCTTTGTTCTAGCATGCTAAAGATTTGACGTAGGCTTAAGAGGATTAAGCCTATTTATCAAGAAGCATTCTAGAAATTTAAACTGGCTTGCAAGGAGGACTAAAGCTGCCTCTCTAGAACAATAATAATCTGAAAAAAGCTAAATCTTAGCCCTACATGAATTCAGGTAATAAGGCATTTGGTCTATCTCAGTTACTTTTGCGTAGTTGAACTAACCAATTAAATGTACAACTCAAGATTTTCCATACATAGATGAGATGATACTCCTATGTATTGCTCTAATTCCGCCTGTAATGTCTCAATCGAGCAAGATTGGGGGTTTTCTCCCTATCTGTACTTTTTGTTGTGTACAACAAAGCCAAATTGGATGTATACTAGGGTTCATTAGGCTATGCCAAAAATAAATTAGATAGGCCAAACACCCAACATGCATTCAAGTCGACCTAAGATAGGGCAAACACCTGACATGCATTCAAGTAGACCTAAAATTTTTGGATTATTACTCTCTTCGTTTCAATTTATGTGACTAAGTTTGAATAGGCACATAAATAAGAAAGAACAAAATAATTTTGAAACATAAACATGGTATAACATTTTGTCAATGGTCTTAATTGCTATATCTGTTCAAAAACACGAGCGTAGGGGATAAGTGGATTGGGTGGATTAATTGGTCCATTTCAATTGTAAAGTTTTAGTGATTGTAAATAGGACCATGAAGACTCTTTCTCACGCACATGGATTTGAGACAAGGAGACCTAAGTTATGTATGGACATGTCTCTATCAGATCAAAGGTTTCAACATTAGGATAGGGGGATCTAATGGAGTTGACATATGTCACATAGTTTATGCTGACGACACACTAATCCCTTCCCTTGTGGGGCTGAGGAGAACTAACTAAGGTATCTTATGGTCATTTTGTTATTACTCTTTTTCGGGCCTTGCATATAACGAAAACTTTAGTGCACCAGATTGTTCCTGTCATAATGTGATATAATAGGGTCATGTCTGCACAAAACTACTAGATTGTTTTATTTTGTGTATGAGCACATAGCTCTCAATGCAAGCCTACACGTTTTTTATAAAAGTATCGCATGCCATTAAGTGAATCTATACATATTTTGTGTAGCCTTTTTTT
>NW_025891774.1:0-4316 GCF_002878395.1 Capsicum annuum
CAAAGATTGTCCTAAAATTAACTTTAAATGCATTAATCAAAAAGATATGACATATACCAAACATTTATAAAGTAGTGAATTAGGGACTACAAACAAAATATATCCAAAACAGTTAAAGTCAAGTATATGTTTAGAAAACTGATCATGTTGGAACGTCGAGACTCATGGTATGCCTCATACCTTTTTCGTAGTCAACAAAATTCATTATCTGATCTTCTATTTTTGAAGTCCAATAAGTCATTTCCATTTGATTAGAGATTCAATAAGGCTACTTAGAATGCCATAACACAATTCAAAGTGTAGACTTTATAAATAAAATAATCCCAATTCAAAATCATCACTTTAATTATAAAAACCCTTCAAACTTCATGCGAAAAAAGATTTTGACATTATTTATCAGAAGTAGTATGCATGAGTTGGATTTAGCATACAGTAGTCCTCATTTGGAGGGGTATTTTTGTGAGTATCATTCACTGGTGAACACTTGTTCTTTGAGCTCTAGGCTTTCAGTTTTGAGGGTTATTCGGGCTAGTTATGGTAGTGGATAAGATAGCAGCTCTTGGTCATCTCCATTTCTATGCTAAAGTATAATATTTTAGCATTATTCTCACACTTGCCACTATAGATTTTTGGTGGATCATCTTCCGTTCGTTGAGGTTAGTGTGGTGAAGTTGTGCTTTAATACCCCGGTCTTGGTCGTCAAAAAATTTGAAGTGTTGATGATAATGCCCAGACTACGACTCAAGTGACGAGTTATAATCTGTCGACCTGAACCAGGGCCTGTCCGTGACGGACATCCAATATTCGACAAGGACCGGGGACTACTGATTAGTGATGATTTTTACCACTTATTTGTACTTAACATTCGTGAACACTACCATGTTTCATATAAATAAATGAGACATAATTGTAATTAAATGCACTAATATACACATTTTGTAGTAATTGAGTAGGTGATATGGAAAGATGTGGAGTGAAGTTAAAACAGATAAAATGGAAGCAAAATAGTGTAGTTGAAGACTTGGAGCAGTCATTAGCCTTAGTTACTGTGACCACAGACCATTGGCCACAGTCGCAGTCAGTCCAAAGGGTCAATGAAATACAATCGCAGAAGCACCACTGTGGTCGCATTAGCCATGATCACAGAATGCCTCATGCTATTGCGGCTAAGCAGGATTTATTGTCCATGGTAGTTTTATAAATTCACTTAGTCGAATCCCAATCCTTTAATAGTCTAAAAACCTTTATTCTTTGGGTATTGCTTACTTGATAAACATTTTTAAATTTGAAATAAGAACCAAAAATTGGTCAAGACTTGTTACTAAATTTGGAAACTAGAATCTTTAGTATTTATGATAGATCAATGCTTTAAACAACCCATATGATAGTATATCTTTCTCTACTTTTTTTATAAGTAACTGATTATTACAGTCTTGGAATTATGTCAAACTTAAGTGTATTTGTGTGTGGGTGTTGACGTGTTTACATGATTTTAGGTTGTTTATTATTGATTACACCATTGTTTAACAGTTAATAGTTGAAATTTATAGGTGAAAACCCTAAATCTGCAAGTGAGTTTGATGGGTGAAAATCCCAAACACTAGAAAACTTTCATCATCCTTGAAAGAAAGGTAAAAGTGAACCAATGAGAACCTATAGCATCCTTGCAAAAGGGCTATAGTAGGACCAGGCAATGGTTGACAATTAAGTATGTGGTTTAATAGCTTTTAAAATATTAGAAATAAGTGTAAATAGAGTGTAAGTCATGTCATGAGCATTTTCCTAGAAATAGGGATACCCAATTAAAGTTTTGGATGATTATGAATGGCACACTTGCTAGGTGCTTGAAAGAGCCAGTGAGTGAAATCTTTGAGCTTTAGTTGACAAAATAACTACAAAGACTTTTAACCTCACCTATCTCTTGCTCAAAAACTAGATGACATGATGAACCATTTCTAACCTAAACATTCTTTACCTTTACATAGACATAATTCCAATATTTTCTCCAAACATGATTTTAAATCAAAAGTGGTATTTTGGCTTGTAGTCTGACTCGATATTGATACAACCCAATTCCTAATCAAACCCGCCCAACTTACATTACATGATTCATGTTGCATGAACTTCGGGTACCTTTTTTAGTAACTAGAGCACCCATATATCTTGAAATTTAAATTCAATTCATTATGGATTTGACCCCAATATGAGTTGGGATATTAACAATTACCCCTTACCCCTCAAAATATGGGAGTGAGTTGAGCTTTATCAAAATAGCAGTATTGTCGAGAAATGGAGTCTAGATTTTTCTTGTGTAGTGTGATTTCTACATGGGTGTACCCCGGGTGATTTTGATTTACATTATTTGTTTTTTTTAATTTTATATAGGTGACCGTGGCATAAATAGGGCAATGAATGATAGTGCAAGTCATGATGGAGATTTTGACGCCTCTCACGATGGTGACGGACAACTTAATGATGCAGGCCAAACAAGTGCAATATGTATTTCACCAAGTCATGGGTACAGTGTTTTCCATTTAACAAGTGTTATACTACACATTTTACAAATGAAAAGGTTATATGGGGGATAAGCTTATGAGGACACAAATCTTCACTTGAAGAATTTCATGGAAGTGTGTGTATCATTTAACATAGCACACATTACTCAAGAATCCATCCCTATTCATGTCTTTCTTTTCTCACTAACGGACAAGGAGGTGTTGTGGCTACACTCGCACCAACCAGCATTAATCACTTTGTCGAAAGATCTTACAACAATTTTTCTTAATTGACACTTCCCACCGACTAAAATACTCTAAAAGTGGGACAAGATCATAAACTTTCAAAAATTGAAAGGGGGGACATTGTATGAATCATGGGAGAGGTTTAATCGTAAATTGGTACAATGTCCAAATCAGGATTTCCTCGAGAATATGCTTTTCCAGGTATTCTATCGAGCCCTTTATGCTCTCAACAAAATCATGGTAGACAATGCAAGGGGAGATTCCCTAGTGAAATTACACTATCATACGACATTGGAATTTCTTGGAGTGGTGAATAAAAAATTGGGGTTGACATACCAAAGATGTTGAAGTACCCAAAATCTCTATTTCTACATCCGTGGTTGACAAGGAGCAAAGAAGGAATGATAAAGAAAGGGAGGAGAGCATAGCAAAGATGAAGACCCAACTTGAACTCTTGATAACATATGTTATTAGTGCACCCGCGAAAGAGGTAAATGCTGTGGCATCGAAATCCTACGAGAATGATGATGAGGCAAAAAATTTAGATGAGGAGATCCAGTATTTAGCAAACTACTTGGGAGTTCCTTCCCTATCTATCAAAGAAAAGGTGGGAATAAATATTGGATGGACCGTGAGCATGATAGGTACTGGAGAGATAGAGAACGTAATTATGATTGCTATGTCCTCCACTTGATTAGGATAAAAACAAAGAGTTAAGATCTATTGACCCTAAAAATTTAAAACCGAGGATGCCCTAACAAGAATTTTGAATAGGGTGGAAGGTATGAATAAGATGGTTAGTGAATTAAAAGGTGATTCCTCTCAACTCTATCAAACCATGGTTTCCCACTCTGCCTCCATCAAGCAATTGTAGACCCAAATTAGGCAAATCTCCACTCAAGTTGATGTAGACCTAGAGGTGGTCTCCCTCGTAACACAATTACAAATCTAAAGAATGATGCTCAACTCTTAATAATTGTCACTAGGAGCGGTAAGACACTTAAAGAGCACTTAAATGGAGACTAGTATGAAATGATGCTTAAGGCTAAGACCAAGGAGGTGTCACCTCAAAATAAAGAAGAAAAAGATGATAAGGAGACCAATGAAGTTGACAAAGAAGTGGTTGAGGTTCAAAAGCCACAAAATGAAGAACGATCTCCAAACTAAGTTCCTCTCTCATTCCCTCAATGATTGCCAAAAAAAAATAGGGTGAAAAGCTAAAGAAATTCACGGCCAAACTTAGCAATCTATCGATGAATATCCCATTTCTTTAGGCGATTCAAGAGATCCCGGGATAAGCTAAGCTAATGAAAATTTTTATTTCAAATAAAAACTCATCGAACGTGACACCATTGAAGTAACCCATGGTTGTAGTGCTATCATTGATAGTAAGATCGAGGAAAAAAATATGACATTGGAATTTTCACCATTTCTTGTACCATATGGAAGCATATGTTTGTGAAAGCTCTATGTGACCTAGTGCAAGCATCAATATCACGCCATTTGTCATCTATAAGAAGCTTGGATTTGATGCCCCAACCTCGATATCTATAAAACTCTTGATGTTAGATCGGT
>NW_025891775.1:0-2957 GCF_002878395.1 Capsicum annuum
GATGTGAACTGATATACCCAACAAGTTGGGAATATACATGTTTATGTATTATACCTTATTATTATTTATCAGAGTTAATGGTAAAAAAACACTTAAATTGTATCTTTTTTTAATTTTTTGTCAATTATGTAGTGTTGCTACTTACTATCAATTGTTCCTTTTTTTCTCCCCGAATAATAGTAAAAGTGAATAATTGATTGTTGAGGTGTGGTTTCCATGTAATTTGTGATCTTATTGCATTTCTCGATGCTCTTGGGCTCAATCATGTTAGAGGCGGATTCAGAATTTAAAATTTATAATATTATACCATAGAGTAACTTATTATTATTATTATTATTAGAGTTAATGGTAAAAAACACACTTAAATTATGTTTTATTTAAATTAGGTAGTTAACTTGTTGTAGTAGGTTAGTTTGCATTTTCCTAGGTTATTAATTGATGTTAATTAATGCTTATCACTCTGACAAAAATGCTTATCAAGGTAAGAAGGTGAGCCCTTCCATTTCTTTGATATTTCACCGGGTCTACTTCCACAGTTGCTTGAGTGACAACTACCTTACCGATACAACAACAACAACATACCCAGTATATTCCCAACAAGTGCAGTCCGCTACCTCAGATGTGATAGATGTGATAGAGAGACTGTTTCCGATAGACCTCCGACTCAAAATAAAACAATCTAGACAAGGAATAGTAAAAGGATGGGACAAGATACAATAGAAATCAACACATCCAATAATACCATACACAAGATACGCCAAGTAATACAACAACTATCTTACCAATAATTCATCTTAAAAAATGGCTCTATCTCTGTTTACCGCCTCAAGCAACTACTTTATGGCGTTAGAGATTAGAGGAATGAGGTGAATCAAGACTTAGTCTGCTTCCGCATTTGCTTGAGCATCAAATACCTTGGCAATAATTCATCTTCAAATATGATTCTCTCTATTTGCCGCGTCGAGTGAGTGTTTTATGGTCTTGAAACAAATGATTGTATAGGAAGCAACTAGATGAATTGGATAAAGGAAAAACGTCAACATATTAAAGTTCATATCTGAACAATTGTACAACCTTAGGAGAACTGCACCCCAAAAGCTAGCTATTAAGGTGGGAGAGCCCAAGGCTATAAATACCTCACACCAATACTTTGTAGTACCGATGTGGGACTTTGCAGTGGACCATAACATACCACCACACTCCGGATCCGTTGTCCTCGACGGCTCCACTTTGGGTAACTTTCACTCTACTTATGTCGGTAGGCTCTTTCTCAGGTAGCCCTTTTCGAGTCTGGTGCCCAGGTGCCTCGATGGTTGTGCGCTAAACATACTGGCGTCACCATCCCAAGCACGGTGGGCGCGAAGGGTGATGGGTGGCTCTGATACCACTCTTACAACCTTAAGAGAACGGCAGCCCAAAAGCTAGCTATTAATGTGGGAGATCCCACGCCTATATATACCCCACACCGATACTTTGTAGTACCGATGTGGGACTTTGCAATGGACCATAACAACAATGTTAACAGCTTGATGTCAGGTCTGATTTTATTAACTATAATCCGTTAGTATTAGGAATTTTGTATCTGCAATTTAATATCCTTCCTTTGCCTTACCTGTTGTCTTGGGATTCACATAGATGCTATAATCTTCACGAGTCGTGTAGATGCTCCTACCAGGTAGAATAGTTATGATATCCCTATCAAGATCAAACTCTAAGAGGATATTATTCAGAACTGTTAGAGTTGTGACCCGAATTTTGTTGGCCCGGCCCTAAAAGTTTCGCGGTGCGATCCATGTTTGTGATTTTCAATGGGTCTGTGGAGCGGTATGGACCTTTATGTTTTTGGGCCTATGATTTATTTGTACGCATATACAATATAAGTGCAATTAGTGGGTCGATTTTGGACATTCAGAAATTACGTCATTCTCCACATTGTACTCCTCTCCTTTCATAGTGAAACTCCTCTGCCTCTGCCTGTGGTTTTCCCCTCAAGGGTTTTCACGTAAATCTGTGTGGTGTTCTTGTTTTTCTTTTAGTTGTGGTTTGCTTATTCTGTCCGAATCATAACAAGAACGAATCAGATCAACTCGATTGGTATGACAGATGGAATGTCCCAGAAATAAAGCCTGTTCTTATATTATAAGTTACCTGATTGTGTAAAATTTTTTAATGATTATTGTATATAACTTCAACTCTTTTTTATACATAGGTTAATTATGTAGATTGAGTTCCAAACAGTGGATTCACATGCATTTGCGACTTAAATTTTTTATTTGCGTCTATGAATTAGGTGTTCCTTGTTGGACATGATTGGGGTGCTGTTATAGCTTGGCACATATGCCTTTTGCGACCTGATAGGATCAAAGCACTGGTTAATATGAGCGTCGTCTTCCACGCGAGGAACCCCAAGAGAAAGCCTATTGAATCCATGCGTGCTGTCCTCGGTGATGATTACTATATTTGCAGATTTCAGGTTTCTACCAACGTCCTTTTCTCCATTGTTTTCTCTTTCAACTGTTACATTATTTTCCTTAACTCCACAAGTTTTAGCTCGGATAAAGGAGTGGAGGCTAAGTTGAACGGAGATTAGAAATAGTCTAATAGAAGAAAATATGCGTAGATAATTTACATAGGGGAACTCGACAAGTTTAAGCTAGCGTTTGGCCATGAAATTTGATGATTTTCAAGTATTTCAAGTTTACGAAAACTGCCTTAGACCAGATTTTGGGTTTTTGTAACTTCCACTCAGAAAACGTCAAATTTCTTCCAAGTGAAATGCATGTCCAAACATAAAAGTTTCAACTTCAAAATCTATGGCCAAACTGGAGTTTTAAGGATCAAATTTCTGATTTCTTTTTTCGGCACTTTCTCATGTTGATAATCGTCATGCTTCTGATTATTGTTAAACAACTTTTGTGATCAGCTGAATAGATTTGTTAGTCTTGTTTATTTTTTGT
>NW_025891776.1:0-3929 GCF_002878395.1 Capsicum annuum
TATCTGACAGTCCTCTATATACTAAAATCTGAAGAACGCCCTTAGTTCTTTTACTGAGACTGATACTGAAACTGATAACATGGACGACTATATCTAATAGTCCTATATATACTGAAATCTGAAGAACGCCCTGAGTTAGTTCCCTGAGAATGATACTGAAACTGTGGGAAGTAGTGTTTAACCGACATGCCCCATGTATGCCATTATGGCTAAGTTGGGGTCCAATCTCTGCCCTAACTGGAGGGGTGTCAATACCGTGCCACGGGTAAGGACAACCTGTGAGTGACCCTCATCAACCCTAAGCAGACGGGTTAAGATGTCTCAACCTACGTTGGCTACGTAGTTCTAGAACACAAGGATTGCTACTAAGAATCACACCCTGAACTGGCGGGTGAGTTCCCATCCTTGGGTTCACTCGGTTCTCACCTCTACTCCCATCTGAAGGGACTGGACATGAATAACTGACTGTGCATGGCTTAATCTTACTGAATTTCGTTGACTGGTGAAATGTTACTGATATCTGACAACTGACTAAGATCATCAGGTTTCCCTGAGTCACATGACTGACTGAAGTCTATGGAATCATAGCTTGAGTTCGGATATCGTGAAACATGACATGGATCTAGGCACACAGCTATAGTTTTCGGGTACAAGTACCCCCAGGACTCGATGGAAGGAAACTGACACACATGACTGACTAGATCATAAGAGTAGAGTTCATAATTTATAATATCATAAGTAGGGATCTCATACTATGCATGGTTATCAACAATGTATTGCATGGAAACGATTTTATATCACATGGAAGTACTTGCACAATTTTAATATGTTATTTGTTGCATAATCATATTGGCAACACATACTAATAGCATGGAAGTTCATGTGGATTGCATGGTTATCATACATCTTGTTCATAAGTAGGATTTGCAAGTAAACATAGCATAATCTCATAAGAATAGTTCATGAGTATTCCAACAACATTTACAAGGCACATTATCAACATAGAAGTCATTGGAACGTAAGGGCATACCATGAATCCTTCACATAGTCACAATTTAGCTATATTACATGATTTCTAGTTCCTTAGGCATTTTATCAAACACCTTACATGCACTTCTTAAGAATAAGTGAATTCATCAAATTATACATCATGAACAACTAAATTTACATGTTTCCAACTCATATGATATCATGAATTCACAAAAACATATAAAGATTCCATCTTGGGAATCACCCAATATCAACAACATGATCATCAATACCCAACAATATAGAAATCATACTTTATAATGAAAAAGAGGAAAACAAACAAGCATCAAAATTGGGTATGATCATATCACCACAATCAACCAAGCTTTTGTATTTTAAAGATTGATTCTTGAACTCCACAGATGAAAGGAATCCGTGGATGAACACTACGCATACCTTAGAAGGAAGATTCTTGATGATTGACGGAGGAATTTCCTTGAAATCGGATCTTCAAGCTTAATTATGCAACCCTAGTTGTTTTTCTCCTTTAGTGCTCTTGGATGATGAGCTTTGAGATGAAAATAGGGTTGCAGTATGTTTAGAAGATATGTATTTCATAGGGCTAAGTTTAGGGACGTGTAAGGAGTATTTAAAGACTTATTTACCTTTAAAATAACTCAAGACGGAGTGTTTTTGACACCTGGAATTTACTTAGGCGACTCCCAAGTGATCGCCTATGCTTGGGTTGGGCGGCGCCTAACCAATCGCCTAGGCTTGGGTTAGGCGGCGCCTAACCAATCGCCTATGCTTACTGTCTCTCACAAAAATAGGCATAACTTTCGCTCGGGTATTCGATTAAGGAGAAATTGGTATCGTTGGAAAGCTAATTCGATTTTTTAAAATTTGGTGGGTCTAAATCAGCCAAAATACCATATTAACATCGAGTTATACTCGTTCAAAGATGACCCTTGCAAAATCAAACACTAAAACTTGATGGATTCAAAAACTCTTAGCTTGTATTACCTTAAGTGACTCATATGAACATGCTTAATGGATCATAAGCCATCCTATCACTAGGATATTTATTGTAAGTCATGTACTCAAGTATGAATCACAGGATTAGAAACATGCAGGATATTACAATATCTCCCCCTTGGGAACATTTGTCCTCGAATGAGAATTTACTGAGAAGGGATACAAGACAATAGAACCTGAACTGAACATGAAGAACTAAAACTTAGTCTCATGACTGACATGCTAAACATACTGAACTCGTGCAAATCCGATGCATGGAAAACTGATACACTAATGCATGACTGAGTATGAAACGGTTAATAGGTACCAAGTTTATACTGGAAACATGAACATGAAACTTAATAAGCTTAAGGAGAACTGTTACCTTGAGCTTGATCTGAATTGGCGAGGAAGAGATGAGGATACTTGGTATGTATATCTGCTTGTGCTTCCCAAGTAGCTCCCTCATGAGATTGATTTCGCCAAAGAACCTTGACTAGAGGGACTTCTTTGTTCCTCAATCTACGAGTCTGATAATCTAAGATTTCAACTGGAATCTCTTCATAAGAGAGGCTGTTCTGAATATCCATGATCTGAATAGGGACAACAATAATTGGGTCACCTATGCACTTCTTTAGAAAAGAGACATGGAAACTAGATGGACTGAGGCTAGATCTGAAGGCAACTCAAGCTCATAAGCTACCTTACCGAAGCGACAAAGAATTCTGAAGGGACCGACATATCGGGGACTGAGTTTCCCTTTCTTTCCAAACCTCTTCACTCCTTTCATGGGAGAGATCTTAAGATAGACATAGTCATTGACCTTGAACTCGAGATCCTTTCTACAAACATCTGCATAGGACTTCTATCGGCTCTGAGCAGCCCGGAGCTTCTCTCTGATTAATTGAACTTTCTCTAAGACGTCGAATACTAAGTCAGGACCTATGATTAAGGCCTCACTAACTTCGAACCAACCAATCAGAGATCTACATCTCCTACCATAGAGAGCTTTGAATGGAGCCATCTAAATACTAGAATGATAGCTATTGTTGTATGCAAACTCAATCAAAGGCAAGTGGTCGTACTAAATTCCCTTGAAGTCAATTGCACATACCCTTAGCATATCTTCAAGAGTATGAATGGTCCTCTCTGCTTGACCATCTGTCTGAGGATGAAATGTTGTGCTGAGATGGACTTGGGTACCGAGACCCTTTTGGAACGCTTTCCAAAAATGAGAAGTGAACTGGGTACCTCTGTCTGAGATGATAGATAGTGGAACACCGTGTAATCTGACTAACTCCCTGATATAGAGTTTGGCATAATCCTCGATGGAATAAGAAGTACCAACAGGAAGAAAATGAGCTGACTTGGTCATTCTATCTATAATGACCCAGACTGAATCATACTGATGACGAGTTCTAGGCAAACCTGTCACGAAGTCCATGTTAACTTATTCCTACTTCCAAGTAGGAATGGTGAACTCTTGCATAGAACCACTAGGTTTCTGATGCTCTATCTTAACTTGCTGACATGTAGAGCGCTTAGCCACAAACTCTGCAATATCTCTCTTCATCCCACTCCACTAATAGATCTCCCACATATCACGGTACATCTTAGTGGCCCCTGGATGAATAGAGTATCGCGCACCATGCGCTTCTGAAAGAATTCGCTGCCTCAATTCATCTACACCTGGAAAACATAGACGACCCTGACAACAAAGAACACCATCTCCCCCCTGGGAGAAAACCTCAACTTTTTGATTCTGAACTGACTCTTTGAGCTTGACAAGGCTAGGATCCCTTTCTTGTTTCTCTTTCACCTCGGAAACTAGAGATGACTCTGAACTACTATGAACACATACACCACCCTCTAAAGAATCGACTAAGCGAAAGTCTAGTCTGGATCTCCTGAGCCATTTTTTTCTTACTATCCTCCACGTGAGAAAT
>NW_025891777.1:0-8643 GCF_002878395.1 Capsicum annuum
ATTTTTGATGTGATAATATGCAGTACGTTTAGATTTTAATATCATAAGGATAGAGTAAAATTGATTATAAATATTGTACTGTTTTGAAATCCTTCACCATTTTTTATGGATGTTCTATGATGTAACACTTGTAACTGAAAAAAAAAAACATGCATATGCACACTATATGAAGAGAACAAGACACATAAGCCAAAAAAAAAAGGAAAAAAAAAGAAAACGCTGGAAATAAAAAAGTTAAGGAAAATGAGAGAAACCTGATGAAAAGAAAAGAAAATAATGTTGGAGAAGTCACATGGATATTTTGGATGTTACTTGCATTATAACAAAAAAGGATTCATGGCATTGGGGTCAATCGATGTATTTCTTTTAAGTTTTATATATTAAAGATAAGAGAAGTTATAATTTAAAAATTGGGGGTAAAGGAAATTAGTTTTTGTGCATGACATATTTATGCTATTTTATTAACTGCTCTATCCTTATTATTGATATGTTTGATTTCGATGCTTAATATGTTATATGAATATAAGTTAGTTAAATTTATGTGTCATATTGTTTGCATGTATAGTTTCTTATTGGTTTGGAAAGTAATATGAGTGATAGATTATTTGATCATTATAAGCTCTCCATAATTAAATTTCAGGCCAAGGCATTCGTTTGACGCTTAATTAATTAACTAGTATAAGCTTGAGAGAGATGGGTTGCGATTTTGATTCAAGATCCCTCATAATTGAGAAAAAAAGAAGAGAGGAAAGATCAATTGTAAAGGAGCGAAGTGAGTCGCGAATTAATTCAAGACTAATTACAAATTTGGAAGAAAAGAAGAGTGAGGGTGAAATGAATAGGAAAAAGTAAGTTTAGATGTCTTGAATTTATAATACACTAACCAACGCCTTTGACGTTAGCAAATTTTAGGTATGTATAAAATATTCGTCTCAATTAAGAATGCGGAGTACGTATCTTTTTGAGATATTTAAAATTCAAGGATGCAATAATACACCTTGATAAATATTTTCTAAAATTAATTTTCATCGATTTATTTAATATAAGATAATAGATAAATATTAGGAATTAAAATGAGTGAATTTAGGCCTTGATATAATTTATTCAAATAGTTAAAATCAAGTATAAGTTGATAAAGCGACCTTGTTAGAACTACGAGACTCGAGGGTGCCTCACACCTTCCCCTCGATCAACAGAATTCCTTGTCCGGTCTTCAGTTTTCACAAACCAAAATAAAAGAGTCATTTTCTTTTGACTAGGGATTCAAAAAGGTGGCTTGGAACACCAAAACTCAATTCCAAGTGGCGACTCTGTAATTTAATTAATCCCTATTCAATACTGTCACTTTAATTGAAAAAATCCTTCGACATCGATCCCTCGGGCGAAAAAGGGGTGTGACATCTCTGACGACTCTGCTGGGGACTAAATAAGAATTCGATCTTTTTATATTGACTTATACTTGCTTTAATTATTGTTGATATTGTTTTTATTGTCCTTATGTGCTACTTGTCGCTTATTTATCGCTTTGATATTATTTGAACTGTATTACATATTTTCTTCTCTCGCGTACCCCCTCTGAGTCTCTGAAATAGGATAGAGGGAATGGAGCATATGCATCCTACCTTCTTTTTGAGATAGCCGGAGTATCAAGACACCTGGTGAAGGATATAGTCACACATGTTAGGCGGGGTTTGGATCGACAACGAAGGCGGTGTTGCCCTACTACCGATCAAGTTGTCCCTCCCCGGCTCGAGTGTCCGCTCGGGTAAGCCAGTCTAGACACCTATCCCTATTAGGTTTAAACTTAAAAAAACTGAAAACTCAGAATCTGGTTATACCTATTAGGTACCACTTTATTTGCATCATATGCATTTGACTTAACGGGACTCGGCACAGGGATCGGATCTGTCTAGGACAGGTGACCTACTTTATAAAGACCAACATGTGCATCCTACGTGCTCTTTGACATTTTTTTTGGAGGGCTTATTTTATTATTGACTGGCTTTTAGGCAACTTTAAAATGCAAAAAATTATATTATCCTCAAATTCATTGAATTATTTTTCAAATAAAAAATTTTATTTAAAAAAAAAAAAATTTAAATATAGAATAATATACTTTTAGAGTTTTCATGAACTACGAGGGTCTGACTCTCACTCTTTAGTGGGATATGTAGGAAGTCCTTCCCAGAATACGACCCTATTTTTTAAAAACTTATTCATAAATTTATTGGGGAATGTTTTGAAAATATGATTACATTCATAATTATATTTCTTATTCTCAAGTTCAATTATATATATATATATATATATATATATATATACACACACATATATATACATATCTTAATAGCCCAGAATCTTTAGGGATCATGAGGCTAAGGTTTTACAAAAAATATAAATTTTAACAGCCCTGAACCTTTAAGAGTCTTGAGGCTGAATTTTGTATGAGATATATTTCAAGAACTATGCACACCTGATTCTCATCTTAATGAGATACGTAGGCAGTCCTCCATGGATTCGGTGGTCTTAAAAAGAAAAATTTTAAACTCTAACACATTAATTTTCTCCAAAATCAAAATAGTGTTAAGGTGGTTGGTTTGTGGCTAAGTTGGCATCTCACCAATACAACACCATGTTCAAAGAAAAAGTAAGATGACCCACAAAAAATGATATAGGGTCTGAGATGAGTTGGTGTAGATTGTTAGAAATGAGAAATAATAAGAAATGATCTGAAAAGTGAAAATTTTGGAGCAAAATATGAGAAACATGCAAATACTGAGAGAGAAAAGGAGAGTTCTCACAAAGATTTTTACATGTTTCAATGTTCACTTTCCTCTAAACTCCATAACACCAAAGTTGAACATGTACGAGGGTCATGGCGATCCTTTGACTCATATGAAAAAGTTTTGTAATCAATAAAGAGGAGTGGGGGAAAAGAGAAATTGTTGATGGATTACTTTGGAGAGAGTTTGAGGTGATAAATTAAAATGATTGAGTTCAAACAGAAAAAAAAAAAAAAAGATGATGTAGCAATGATTGTGGAGACTCCATTAAGGCCGACGTGCAATTCAGTGGCTAAATATTAAGTTCGGCAATTTAGAAGTTAATCTTCTCTTCTCACGATGAGGAATTTTTGGTAGTCTGTTTTATTTTTCTTCTTGCTATTCGAATTATTTTAGGGTTGTAGTTCGGGATTTATCTTGTCTTATTTCTTATCGTCTTTGTTCAAACCCTTTTATCTTTCTGTCAACAAAATGTGCGTCCCTTTATTTCTGTTTTCATTTTTTTAATAAATATTGTTTATTTGTCTCTCTTTTTCTTCATACAATTCTTTTATGGTGATTCTAATGATACGATATGCATGATGAATTTTAACTAGATCTTAAAACCTAATCTAATCCTGAAACACTTGACCAGGAAGATAGAGTTGAAAGGAAAAATCATGTAAGGAAATAAGTAAAATGTTGAGATGTTTGTTGATTGAGTTAAAGCCTCACTTGAATGGATTGAAACAATCAATTTGTGAATCAAAAATGACTTATTCATCAATGATAAGGTTAATCTCAAACACTTTAAATGAGAGCGATCAGAAGATATATAGTCTCCATTGTCAGGAGAAGCAAACGGAAGTTAGCATAAAAACGCATAAGTCCTTTAATGGGAGGAATGTGAATATAATTGGACCTTTCTGTTTGACAAGTGCATCAGAAGTAGTGACATACGTATTCAGTCAAGATCAATATTGAAAAAATATACATGATCTTTATATTCACTCACAAATTGCATGTTAAGTGCTTGCATTTTTAAGGATTGATATGATGAAGACATTTCATTTTGTTATCCAAATGTTGTGTCATCCTTTGTTAGCCCTTTTGAGCTTTAGTTTTATTTTATTTCATACCCCTCCTTTGGAATTAAAACAGAGTTTGGAAAAAATAAAAAGAAGGTGTCACGAAAAATGGAGTCAAAAAAGTGTCAAGAAAAATGGAGTCAGAAAAATGTCAAGAAAAAATGAAGTCAAAAAAAAAATGTGTCAAAAAGAAAATGGAGTCAGAAAAAAAATGACAAGAAAAGAAATGGACTTGAAAAAAAATCTCAAAAAGAGAAGAGTCAAAGAAAAGAAAAAATGAGAGCCCAGGTTCATTTAAAAAAAAAAAAAGAATGACTTGCCTGAACTACGTTTAACCTAATTCTTGCTATGACGAGATACGTAGGCAGCCCTACTCTGGGGTTCGTCCAACCAAAAGAAAATTTAAGTTACCCAGAATGAAATAAAACTAGGGCAAAAGTTTATTTCCTTAAAAGAGTCGATTCCAAAAGTTGTGTATTGTAGCCAATGTTATGTAAATTTTGAGTCCCATGCCGACCTTTCTTTCTATCTCATTTCAAAAGTCAAGATACAACCAAAGAAAGACCTTCAGATCAATCTTTGAGAATGTCAAGGCTAAACATGTTATAGGTGCATGATATTTCATATTTTGAGTGTTATTTTCTAAAAATAAAAAGTAAAAAAAAAAATGAGAGAGTCTTATTGGTGAAAACCCTTTTGGGCATCATAAGGCGACCGTAAGTTATGAGATCAATAAAAATGAGAGTTTTATTGGTAAAAGTCTTCATGGGCACCATAAGACGACAATGAGTTGAAAAGGAAGAAAAAATGGGAGCGGCTTGTTGGCGAAAACCCATCGAGTGTCACTAGCCTAAGAAGGATTATAATCCAGAGGGAACAAGTTCAAGAATGACTCCCTTTCAAATTCAACGAGTGGGAAAAAAGTGATAGTGATTAGTTTGGATAGATCAGGTTGTTTAATTCAAAATGCATGTCATAATCACTAGAATCAAATGTCACACCCAGATAAAATTTTCTTTTTGAATTTTTCTTAAGAAGAGATGTCTATTGTCCTTTCCTATTCTTTTATTTATTTATTTATTTATTTATTTTCTATTTTTATTTTTGATTTTTAATTTTTGTGTCTCTGTGGTCAAGGGAAAATCACTATCGTCATCTTTCGTGTATTTTTTTAGTCAAAATTTTGTCAAGATAAGTGAGGAAAGACTTTAAAACTTGCTACCAACTCCTTTAGTTGTGCAAAGCAAGACAAAAGACCGATACACAAAGATGACATGTTTCAAAAATAAAGTAAAGTACTCAAGAATGCTTGTCATTCGACAGTTTTTGGACTCATAAAAGTATAAAAGGTGTATTTGAAGCTGAATTTCGAGGCATCATGCAAGAGAAATATGATTTGAGTCAAAATATTTTAGTAGTCCGAATTTGGGGTCAATACTACAACAAGTCAATAATACCTATCAATTATTTGCAATGGAGCTGGGGCATGACAAGTGCAAGAGATCGTCTCAATATCCAAATGCCACAAATCAACCACCGTATTTTTAAATTAAATTAAAAAGTCTTTCTTTATATGAAACAAAAACATGTGTTACCTTCATATCAAAGGTTTCAAAGCTTAACTATTAAAAACTACAATTTCTCACTTCTGCAAATGCAAGAGGCAGTACTGTTACACAGATTTGGTAATCAATAATGGTAAAAAGTCATCATTTTAACCCCTAGGAGACGCACTTCCTAGTCCGAATAATTCAAGATTCATTTGTTAGGTGATGCACTTCCTAACTTGAACCATCACTCCTAGAAGACACATATTCTAGTGGAGTCATTTCATTCAACTCCTAGGAGACGCACTTCCTAGTCTGAATAAGTCAGTTTTCATTTGTTAGGTGAAGCATTTTCTAAATTGAACCATTACTCCTAGAAGACGCACTTTCTAGTCGAGTCATTTCATTTGACCCCTAGGAGACGCACTTTCTAGTCTGAATAAGTCAGTTTTTCATTTGTTAGGTGAAGCACTTCATAACTTGAACATTCACTCCTAGAAGACGCACTTTATAGTCGAGTCATTTCATTTGACCCTTAGGAGACGCACTTCCTAGTCTAAATAAGTCAGTTTTTCATTTGTTAGGTAACGCACTTCCTAACTTGAACCTTCACTTCTAGAAGACACACTTTCTAATCTAATCATTTCATTTAACCTCTAGGAGATGCACTTCCTAGTCTGAATAAGTTAGTTTTCATTTTGTTAGGTAACACACTTCCTAACTTGAATCTTGATTCCTATAAGACGTACCTTTTAGTCGAATCATTCTCCTTGATTCCTATAAGATGTATCTTTTAGTCGAGTCATTTTCTAAGAATAAATTGGGGCAAAAATTTTGTTCATATTCATTGAATTTTACTTTCTGCTCAGGACTCTCCTGAAGAATGGAAATTTATTTTTGTTCAGGACCCTCCTGAAGAATGAAAATTTATTTTTGCTCAGGACAGGACACTCCTGAAGAATGAGAATTTATTTTTGCACAGGACCCTTCTGAAGAATGGGAATTTACTTTCTGCTCAGGACCCTCCTGAAGAATGGAAATTTATTTTGTGCTCAGGACCTCCTGAAGAATGGGACAGGACACTCCTAAAGAATGAGAATTTATTTTATGCTCAGGACCCTCCTGAAGAATGGGACAAGACCCTCCTAAAGAATGAGAATTTATTTTTACGCTCAGGACCTTTCTGAAGAATGGGATAGGAACCTCCTGAAGAATGGGAATTTATTTTTGCACAGGACCCTCCTGAAGAATGGAAATTTACTTTCTGCTCAGGACCCTCCTGAAGAATCCAAATTTATTTTGTGCTCAGGACCCTCCTGAAGAATAGGACAGGACCCTCCTGAAGAATGGGAATTTATTTTATTCTCAGGACCCTCCTGAAGAATGGGACAGGACTCTCCTGAAGAATGGAAATTAATTTTATGTTCAGGACCCTCCTGAAGAATGGGACAGGACCCTTCTGAAGAATGGGAATTTATTTTATGCTTAGGACCCTCCTGAAGAATGGAAATTTATTTTTATGCTCAAGACTCTCCTGAAGAATGGGAATGTATTTTTTTGCTCAGAACCTTCCTGAAGAACAGGGTGAAGGAAAAGAAAAGTCCAGGAGCCCGCCTGAAGAGCCGGGTGAAGAAAAAGAAAGTCCAGGAGCCCTGGAGAACCGGGTGAAGATGTAACAAGTGAGGAGTCCACTTGAAGAACAGGGTGAAGAAGTAACAAGTTAGGAGCCCGACTGAAGAACAGGGTGAAGAAGTAACAAGTCAAGAGCCCGCCTGAAGAACAGGGTGAAGAAAAAGGAAGTCCAGGAGCCCGCCTGAAGAATAGGGTGAAAATTATGAATTGCAAGTCAGGAGCCCACCTGAAGAATAGGGTGAAGATTTTAAAGTCCAGACCAGAAGAAAATCTAAAGAATAAATCAATTATCAAGTTCCTCTTTAATGTCAAAAGCAACCGAGGTAGAATATTTTATGTTTCAAGTTCAACTCAGAATAACGACTATCTCACCATTTGAGAAGTCATGAAGATTCAAGTCAAGATTCCAGAAAAATAACATAGATAGGATCTTTCACTTGTATCTTTATTTTATTTTTGTTATTCATTTCAATGTAAAAGCAGAAAGTCGGAAATTGGAAACTCGATGAAACCTCACTCGGTTTTTAACTCGTTCTCTCATCATTTTACCTTTGAACTACATGTGACCTGATTCTCTTAAAACCTGGGATATGTAGGCAGTCCAAAACTAGGACTCGGTCACATCTTTTATTTTATTTTATTTAGTTTTATCTTCACTTTTAGAATAATCGGAGGGTCAAAATCATCTCTTTGTCTACGTCTTTGTATGAAAACTTTTCGAGATTCCACACAAAGAGGGCAAAATGCAGACGTGTGATTTTTGAACCTCCTCGAATTTTAACTTATTTTTTGATATTAAATATTTATAGTTGGTTTGATATTATTTAAAATCTTATTTTACTTTAATAAATTTTTAGTTTAAAAATAAATAACTAAATAAATTTAATTTTGGGATATTTTATTTTATTTCTAATTCTAATTTTAAAAATAATACAAAAATTAAAAATAAATATTTTTAAATTTTAAATAAATTAGTAGTTTTAATACTATCCTGATTATATTTGTTTAAGGATATTTATAATTTTAATTATATTTTTTAATATAAAAATTAATTAGCTATATTTATAATAATAATTATTATTATTCTATTATCTGATTTATTTATTAGTTTGTTGTTATTTATTATTATTAATAGATAAAAAAAGAATTTTATTTTTAAAATTCAAATTCCCTCTTCCTGATCTGTAACTGCTCCCCCCTTCAACCCCTGCCCCCCCTCCCACCCCCCCCCCCCCCGCCCCCCTATTTAAGGACTTCTCCTACCCCCAAAAAAACTTACGGACTTGGATCAGGAAAAAAACAGGGAGTAACATTGGAGAGAAAGAAAACATTCAAAAAAAAAAAAACACAAACAAAAAGCAACCAAGTGTACTTCCTCCTTAATTTTCCAGCAAGACAACCCAACAAAAAACTACAACCAAAAATTCCTTGCATCTCAAACTTTGAGGTCTGTTTGCGGTTTCAAGTTCGTGGCTTTTGAATATTAGCTATTGAGAAATTAATTTTTCCAGGAGGTAATCTTTAATCTTCCTTTATTATGTAGTTTAAAACAATTGTATGAAACTTGATTCCAACATTATGAAGTTTCTCAAACTCACATGTGTTTTAACATAT
>NW_025891778.1:0-1042 GCF_002878395.1 Capsicum annuum
ATCCAAATCTTCTAAATATGTATACATTCTAAATACTCATATTTGATAATTTTCCCCAAAAGATGCGGTGCCACTAAAAAAAAGCTTGCTTCTCCATCATGAAATCCACAAAAATAGACTTATGAACTATAGAGGTCCCTCAAGAAAAAAGAGCTCTGATACCAATTGTTGTTATATGAGAGGACTGAAAAAAGAATAAAAGATAACTTCTGAATAATGAAAGAACAAGAACTATAAAGCAATAAAGAACTGGAAAGAAGAGAGGTTTACTGAACAGAAGTGAAAAGTGTAGTTTATTTCACTACATGAAACTTACATGTATACTAAAATAGCTTAATGGACCTAAATATCAACAACAAATCCACTGGAAAAAAAAAAAAGCAAACTCCTAAAGACTAGGTAAGGAAGTTATTTGAGGAAAATTAGACACTAATCTACTGCAGTAAATAAATAAATAACAACAGTCCTAAAACATAGAAACTAACAATATACAAAAGTTAGAAGAAGTGATATTTTAGACTCAGTAGACTTCTTAAATTACAACATATAAAGAAACATATCGGTAGCATCTGTAAAGTAAGACTTAAAACATACCAATTATCTCTATAAAAATTCATCAGCCTTCGAAGACTGATATGACATTATATATAGACAAAATTGAAACCCTACTATAATCATATAAGTGGAAGAATTTCATTTACACAACAAAAGAGGTGACACAAACATGACAATAGATTAAATAAAATGATCTACATAATCAAAATAACAACTACAACAACATTCCCAATGCACGCCAGAGGTGGATACAAGATTTTCATTACAGGGGATCAAATTATGAAAATGTAAACACATAATTATTTTGAGGAAAATCAAAGAGAATGCTAAATTTTAATCTGCTTTGTCATATCATTTTAACATTTCTTCCCATTTTTGCTCTACACCATTGAGTCTTTATTAAAAAAATATTGTGCCTCTTTTTCTTACTTTCACTTTGCAATGTCCTACTTTATTTAAATTTATTGTTTCTCTTCTTTCAAATTAA
>NW_025891779.1:0-7132 GCF_002878395.1 Capsicum annuum
GCTGAATCTTATGCTTGTTACAAAATAGTGGAGCATATGAAAAGGTCTACTTGAGACATGGATTCATGAAATTGGTCATGAATGATTTAACCAAAGAAAAGTCATGTTGCTCGGCCGGGGTCCGCCGGAAACCACCTCTCTACTTCTCCAGAGGTAGTGGTATGGACTGCGTACATTTCACCTCCCCGGACCCCACTATATGGGAATACACTGGGTTTGTTGTTGTTTTAAAAATTATGTTGCTCGGACTCTCCAAAATTGTTCTGCTCCGTGTTGGATCGTCTTCTTTGGTACATATAATGTTTATCACACATGGTTTCTTATACCATGGCTGATGTTTGGTACCTTTTTTTGTTTTGCTTTGTTGCAGGATGAACTTTGATTTGGTGTTGAAAAGGCAGAAAACACTACATTTTCCACTCTTTGAGACAGAAAATTAGCTCTACTCATTTGGGCTTTGTGTGTTGTTGTTGTTGTATTTTACTCTTTAAACAGTAACTTTATTATTGTTGCATAGTGCAATGTGTTAGGCTCAAAACAAGACAGATTGTTCTATTTTCATCTTATTGTCTCTACTACTTTTTTTTCCAATGCAAACGTGGCTCATTACTTGAAAATCCAGTTGTTTCTCGAGTCAAGGGTCTATCGGAGTCCACTATAGCCCACGGTTCCGGGGTATGCCCGGGGTTCGTGAATGAAATGTGTCGAAAATCGATCTGGTGCTCCTAGGTAGGCTGGGGAGCGGGAGAGTGTGGGCCATTAGAATGGGTGGGGCCGTTTGGGTGGTCGAACGGGCGAAACGGGGCGAACGAGACGTTTTCGGATCAAATCAGTGTGCTATACCCACGATTTTGGGGGGGTTCAGGGTTCGGGCGTGAAAGAGGCCAAATATCGATCTGGTGCTCCCAGGAAGGCTGGGGAGCGGGGGAGTGTGGGCCATTGAGGTGGACGGGTTGTTTGGGGGCGGAATGGTGCGAATAGGACTTTTTCGGGCCAAATTGGTGTGCTATATATAGTCCATGGTTCCGTGGGTGTGTCTAGGGTCCAGACGTGAAATAGACCGACAATAGACCTGGTGCTCCCAGGAAGGCTGAGGAGTGGGGGAGTGTGGGTCATTGGGGTGGGGCGAGGTCGTTTGGATAGTCAAACGCCGCGAACGAACTATTTTTGAATCAAATTGATGTGATTCTGAATTAATCGGACTATTGATTTTCGGTCATTGGATTAAGTATTGTTGATGTCAAAGTTAGCATCAAGAAAGTGATATGCCTACAAGTGAAGGGTTGTAAGAGGAAGCCAATAATAATAATAATAATAATAATAATAATAATAATAATAATAATAATAATCATCCCAATTGTTTATACACAATCATTTTGTCAAAAATGAGGAAAATAAATTCTTGCGTGAAAGTAGCTTAAATATAAATTTCACAAGTGATATTTTATATTAAAAGGTTGTTTGATATAAGAAATGGAATACACAGGATAAGTTATCCAATTATTATAATTTAAATGGTGAAATAAATAATTTCAAAGTAATTAATATCTCTAACCAAATTTTCTTTTAAATTTTGAATGTAATATTACCAATACTTAACAAGTTGCAACACAGCGCTAATTTTGACTATGAAAATGATAAGAAATTGAGATATAGGGAGTAGTGCCTTTAGCTTTTACACTTGGTCCAAAATAAATAATGTTTTACATAATAAGAAGGTATTAGTAGTTTCTTCAAGAAAAAGTTAATCTTATTTAGATAAGTAAATTATTATATAACTAAGAAATCATATTAAGTGGATATTTTCTCTGTTTTGTTTTAATTGACACTCTTTCTGAAAATATTTGTTTCAATTTAGTTGTCTCTTTGATGAAATCAAAAAAATTTTATTATATATTCTTTTAATACTGCCCTTAATATGAAATGACTAAATAAAGTGTATTTACTCAAATTTATATTCTGAAAAATACAAAATATTCATTTAATGACCCTTCTACCCTTTCTTTATTTCATACCTACATTTAAATTTTTGAGAGACTACAATATTTCATGGTTGACTGGAGATTCTATTAACTACAACACCAATATATTAATTTACGAGGCCTATAGTGTCTACCTTTCCTTCGAAAGCAGTCTTATCATGCCTTTGATCTTGTTAAATGCACATAGCTTTCTTTCTATGTACAAGTCCCAGTCACCCATGTACTGCATGAATTTTTGTTATGTTCATGAAATCTTAGAAACTAGTTGATCATACAACATGTAGTTTTCTTTCATTGTTCTCATCAAATTGGCTTGCGACAGATAATAGTCAAGATAGAAGCTCCAAAATTGATCAAAGAGATGATTTATACTAGTTGTCTTTCTTCCAAGGACCCGTTCATCTTGTAGTAAGTAAGATGATACACTGACAATGTCTACAAGTTCAAAACTTGATAGTAAGTAGGTGAATTTCAATTGTCTTGATTAAAAAATAATCTATAAATACCATTCAAATGTCACTGAATAAGCAACATCGTTTAACAAAAAATACTGCTTATAAGATTAACATATGCAACTACTGAGTAAAGGGCACATAAGTACAAGTTTTAACAAAAATTTGTCCCACAGTTTGAATGAAATAGTAATAGGAATAAGAGATTATTATTTTTTTGTAATGGTTCAGCATGTATTTTTTCCTATTTATAAATAAATTTTATCGAAATGTAATTTTAAAAAAAACTTATTCTTCCCGCCAACAATCGCAACACGCGGATTATATTTCCTCTACTGCTTTTGACGAAAATACCCCTGCTAAGTTAGTTATTAGTAACTGAGTTTACGAAAACAGAGCTCTGTCCTCCCTTTTCTCCTTCTTCATCAATTTTTCGATTCCAATTATTTTCTCTGCAAAAATGCTAAACTTGTCAAGGATGAAGTCGAGTTTCAATCGGAACTGTAGCTCAATATGCAGGATGAACGTGAATTCTAATCAAATTTCTGCACAGGCGCGCATAATTTTGAGTACGAAGGTATAAATTTGACCACCGCCTATTTCATAACAAATGCGACTATTACTCTACATTTGTAGATTATAATTCAGAAAATGAGTTTTTAGTAAAAATGTTAATTCTAGTTACGTCTCGTTTCGATTTTGTATCTGCTGCAGTTGTTTGTATCTGGGTTTCGATAATTCTGCTACAGTTGTTTGTATCTGGTTTCGATGTTACGTCTCGTTTGTATCTGGGTTTCGATAGTTCTACTGCAGTTGTTTTTATCTGGGTTTCGATACTACGTCTCGTTTCGATTTCTTTCGTTGTATTGTAATAATTAGTCTACTGCAGTTGTTTGCATCTGAGTTTGTTACGAAGTTATTCTAGTTTCGTCTCAGTTCAATATTTCGATTTCTTTCGTTAGTGTAGAAATGATAACTATAATTCCAGAAAGAATGATTGCCTGAACTGAGATTTTTCGTTTGGTTTGTTTTGTTTCGTATTCTGTTCTTTCGTTAGTGTAAAAATGATAACTATAATCCGAGAAAGAATGATTACCTGAGTTAAGATTTTTCGTTTGGTTTGTTTTGTTTCATATGAACCTTCAAGCTTTAATTCCATAGTCTTAGCAGACAGTAAGGATAACAACTTTTTACTTGTAAATATGTACACCATTTCCTTGATGGAACAATGTGAAAAATAGCAGAGGAGAGAATCATTTACTTGAATTGAATTGGTGAATCATTGAATGGATGAGAAGTCTAGAGGAGGTAGAGCTTCATAAGGCTTAATTCCTTTTGAGGACAACTATGCATGATGAATAAAGCCGAAGGATGATGAGGAACAAGATGTGATTACTTAACTTTAGATGTTGTTGAACAAATGGTAAAGCTCCTCATCTTCGAGAATGAAAGATCTCCTTAAGGTCCGCTACGTCTATGACATCCACTTTTCTTCAGGCTTTCTGAATCACTCAGTTTAGCACTCTGACTTCTAGGATTTAATGTTTTCCTCCTTTTCAGATGGTCTTATGAGTCTTTTAGTAAGGATAGTTCCATTTATTCATTACATCACCTGTTTTATCCATGATGGTTTGTTGTTTATAGTTAAGTAATAAGGCGTTTAAGTTCCCGTGAATTTCAGTTCTCTTGCTTTGCTGTTGTTTAACACGTAAGTTAGTTCTTAAAGTTATAATTGGTGTTTTACAGTATAGTAAATAAGAAAAAAGTTATTTAGTTCAATTTTAATTAGTGCGTTTTGATTTTTCAGGTCAAAACTAATTGGACTGGAAAATGCGTGAATCAGCGATCAAGACTATTGCCGCTACTTCTACTTGGGCTTCAATCTAATGATGAAGACAACGGTGGTGATGGGATTAACGCTGCTCAACAACCGCCAGCCAACGCCAATGCTGCAGGAGCTCAGCCCGATGCCAACGTCAACGCTGCAGGAGGTCAGCCCGATGCCAACGCCAACGCTGCAGGAGCCCAGCCCGATGCCAATGGCTACGCTGCAGGAGCTCAGCCCGATGCCAATGCCAACGCTGCAGGAGCTCAGCCCGATGCCAACGCCAACGCTGCAGGAGCTCAGCCCGATGCCAACGCCAACGCTGCAGGGGCTCAGCCTGATGCCAACGTCAATGCTGCAGGAGCTCAGCAGCCAATCCAATTGTCCCCCCTGGACATAGAAAGACTTGGCCGTGAAATAGCTCGATGAAGAAATCACCAAGCTTTTCAACTATCTTCCTGTTGGTGTCGGCCTTCATTCTATTGTGTGGAGTCGGAATTATCGCTCACGCCATATGGTCCGCAGCGCAATCCCTGAACCGTTGGATCGACGGGAGTTGTTCCCTGAACATTTAATGTTAAGGGTACATTCTGGGGATTGATTGGGGCGCTCCTTTCTAAAATTTGGAAACACTAACAGGACTAAGTCTATTAGCTTAGAATTGAAAGATTGTGTATTCCTATTCAATATGTTTTACATCAAGCGTATGATCAAAGCTGAAAATGATCATCAAGTAAGCAATTCAATATCCTGTTTTGCCATTCCGCTGACTTGATAGCTTAGAATCTCAGATATTGGGAAAGTAAACATAATGACATGATACCCTATACTTTTGCTTTGCACTTAACCATCCCAACAGTACTTACCGCCGTCCTAAACTTTATTGGTGAAGAATCACAACTCATCCAGGACGATTGATAGCCCAGTCCGGCAGAGCAACCTCCGTTGGTGGGAGAGTGTCTCACAAGAGTACTATAGTCCTCTTCTGACTGGCATTGCATAACCTGCTTAGGAGAAACAGAATCCAACACCTCTCTTGGGAGTTCCCCGAACCAGGCCTGTTGATTTACATAATGTTAGATCAAGGATAAACATACCAAGAAAAGAGAAAGGTCTATCGGGACTCTTTTTTTCCTTCTTGTCTCAACAGAAGAAACAACCAAAGTGTGACAATGATGAATTAATAACTCTAACGCCATAGAAAGTATGAAATGTAAATGTAACTGCTACAATTGCTGCAGAACATTACAGGACATTTCTTCCCAAAAATAATCATAAACGTCAAGGACATAAAAGAACTTTGTTCTAATTGTCAGCCTGGGATACAAAAGTCACTTTAAGCTAACAACACTATCATAGAGTGAAATCATGCACCCCTTCATGAAACGTAATTGCTATATTTACACCAGAACATCACAAAATAACCATAACTGCTAAGGACAAAAAAGAAACTCGTTCGTTTCACCAAACACCTTAGGTACATTGATGTATAACAACATCGTAATAACGAAAGTTATTTATAGGAATCACATATTCACATTGAGAGAAAACCAAACTCGATAGAAGTCTCCTTTTACTCCATACATACCAATTTACACAATCAAAATCACAAACACAAATCTAGTACCAGTTATTTACTACTACTGATCTTACACCATCCACTCTACTCTAGCTAGAAAATAAAGATGCAAGAAAAAGCAAATCCACATCCAATATATTATGTCGCGAAATTATATCACATCCGTAAAAAAATCTGAAGAAATAAGAGAGCAACACTTCTTGATATATTGGACACCTATTTCTCAGCCGCCAAAGGTACAAGGAAGAGGAAACAAAGACAGGTAAATCCAACACACAGATTATAATAGAGTTCGATTAGATAGTCAAAATACACTTCAAATTGTAAATTTTTTAACGTACCAAAAACGATTTCGAACAAAATGTTGAAGTATCAAGTTTGAAATTCAATACCTGTATCAGCGAGCAAACTGAAAGCAGCATCTTTGTCATGAAAATTTATAAACTTCACAAAGAAGAATATACCAATTTAAGTTAGAATTTTCCTTACAAAATTACAAATAAAAGGTATAAACTTCAAAAATCTTCTCCACTTTTTGCATAATAGAAGTTTTCTCAGTTAAGTAATTTTCAGAGAGCACATTTCTTATTGGTTAACTTTTAACAGAACGCTGTAAAGAAACATACTATCCTTTTTCTTGTCTAGTAATCCTTTTCTTTATCCACGCACCGATTGAGAAGGTAGTTGCTATTGTGAAAACAATTCTAACACCAAATAAGCAAATGCGACAAATTCTAATTAAATTGGTGTCCGTTTTCAATTCAAGATATATGTCCTTATATGTAGCATAATGTAGAGAATAGCATGACAAAAGAAATTCAAATGATTCAACAGAGCATTGCAACATTCTTTAAATGTCGGCCGCAACTGCTCCTTCAGCCTTAGCTTCAACCTCTGTTTCTTCGGGTTCTTCTTGGAATTCAGCTTCAGCTCTAACAACAAAAGAACGACTTTCCCACTTTGAACAGCACAACCCAGAAGTTGAAAACAAAACAGGGATACATTCAACTGAGAAGGTCTTTGGAAAATGCAGGAAGAAGCTGCAAGTTTCTGTGGAATATACCTTGTGGGGGGATGCCTGTAAATACAATTATTAGATAGTTGTTGGTATATATGTGGTAAAAGAGCTGTCTTGGTTCGCTGAGAAGAAGAAACTTAGGAAGCAAATTGGTCTTATGAATGAATTGAGAGTTGTTGAGAAGCACAAGGACAACCTTATAGCTGAATTGAATAGCAAGTTGGAGGAGAGTAAAGTAGTTGTTCAGTCAAAAGATAACAAGGGAAAATGCGTCAA
>NW_025891780.1:0-14216 GCF_002878395.1 Capsicum annuum
TTTTACCAATAAACAAATATATCAAATTTCATTCTCTAAAAGCTTGTGTATTTTTAAATGGTCTTCTCATATTTAACAAATAAATAACAACATAGTTAACAAGATAACGTAATTAATAATATTAACAATTAAGTTATTTCTAAGGAAAAGTTATGGATGAGCAAAGCACAGATTTATCAAATCTACCAAAACAGGTATTTTTATTTATAATTATTAATAGCTAAATTCATAAATTCCTGACAATCATGATATAATAAAATAAGCTCATGTTAGTTACTTTATAGTAGAATTATTCGAAGAATAGCATGTTAAGAAGTTTATTAGAAAAGTGAAAAAGAAGAAAAATTTCCAAGAACTATGCCATCCTAAAGGTGAAACCGGTGAGGTAAAGAAGCCGTGATAGGGGAGTAACCAGAGTAGAGGCGTTGTTTAGGGGAAAAGTATCCAGATTACCATGCTAATAGTGACCGAAGAATATGTTATTTAAGAATAATCTAGAATATAGTGATCTAAGATGATCATATTTTGTTATGTATATGGTTGAAAGGAATATTTTAGAAATAGCATCATACGAAATAAAATGACTACCTACTTATCTAATGGGATGATAGATAAATTTAATATACTTGTTTTGTATGTACTTAAGGATATAGAAATAGTATATATAAGAAATATTATATACGAAAAGGTATTTCATGTTAATGAAGAGTTACTAAGTTCTATAGAAAACTTACACTTATATAATGATAGCTACTACTCATATTTAGATAGTTATAATTCAGATGGATATTATACAGATTAAAAATGTTAGAATATATAAGAAGAATTAGAGAAAAACAAAGTTGGCTATACGAAGAAATAATTATAGAAACCAGCTTAGAAGAGGAAGAAGACAATTAAAAGAAAGATTAATTTGGATAGATAAAACTTTGGAAAAACTAGAATTAAAAGATACTTTAGATTATGATATAGACATAGAATTATTCATAGAAGAAAAAAATAGGATAATTAACAAAATAAATAACCTAGAATTTAATATCAGATATAGTACAATTAGAATAAATTATTACAAAGAAATTTGCAGTATTACAACTACTATAGGATAAAATGATAAACTACGAATACTTAGAATATTGGAGACAAGATATGGAGCAAATAAGATTAATAGAAATACTTATGAAAAAGAATCTACTTGATTAGATAAAAACTAGAAATATGAAACATATATTATACCTTAAAAATAATATAGAAGAATTAATAAGGTTAAAACAAATGACTAAGGAATGCTATGACATAGCATTTCAATTAACATGATAGAACTATTAAGTACTAGTTATCTACTAATTATCCAAGTACAAGTTATCCACGCAAATTACCCGCACTATCTGCACCCCCCTACAATTGATATGAAAGCTATGTTATTTAAAAAATGTACAAGTAGATATGTGTTAATTATGAGAAATGTTATAGATGTTAATTTAATTGTTGATTATGAGACTATTATTAATAACGTTATCTTGTTGTTATTTATTTGTTAAATATGAGAACATTTAAAAATACACAAGCTTTTAGAGAAATTAAAAGAATTTTAACTAGTTACTACCCAGAATATAAAAAGTTAAATAAAATAAAAGAAAAACCCCATAGATTAGCTTACTTAATTACCTTAATATATAGCAATGAGGCAAAATTAATAAGTCGTTTAAAATCTAGAAGAATGAGATACATACCACCTAATTATGATAAAATCAGATTTCGGTATCCACCAAAATATTATAAATATTGTACAGATGAATAACATATATAAATCACAAAAATATAAAAAACTAAAACAAATAATAACTAAAAAACGAAAAGAATTAAAATAAGAAAAGAAAGACTACAATACAACATGATTGTAGGAGTATGTCAAAGATTAATAAAAGCACAAAAGAAAGAAATATCATATTTAGAATCACAAATAGATAATTTAGAATACATATATCGACATGATTTATACACTATCAAGTAGATAAAATGAACAAAGAAGAATTTATAATAGATGAAAAACATATGAAAACCATGAAGGATTAAAAATAAAAATAGTATTTTCTAATTTAGGAAGAAGATATAAGAAAATAGGTGAACATTTATATTTAATGTTAAAAAAAAAAAGAATAAAAATTAGAAGATAAATTAACAGCTATGGTAAGGATAGCAAGAGAAAATGAAGAAATAGACAGGAAAACATAAATAGATAAAATAAAACAACAGACTACAGAAGAAATGCGAAAAAATAGAAGAAACTAAAAATAATAGAATTATTGAATTAAAAAAAGAACTAGAAATGCTAGAAGAGCTATATGAAAAAAGACTGAAAGAAAAAAAAAGAAAAGGATAAAGAACAAATATTATTAATTGAGATAAATCAATTTAAAAAAAAATTAGAAAATAAAGACTTAGAAACTAATGAAATAGAAATAAATACAATAGATGCTGAAGAAACAGATAATTATGATTTAGAAGATAATGAAACATATACAGAAATTTTAACAAATATAAAAAATAAGAAATAAATGAAAAACAAGAAGTAATTAATAAAAGAAACTTAGAAAATACAAATACGGAAATAAACACTCTTGATAAAAAGGACGATGAAAAAAATAATACCCAGTATATTAGAAATAACAAAACCTACATATTATTATAAAAATAAGTTTAAAAATATAACCAAAGGGATGAATATAACAAATGGATACCAAAATAAATAATTAATAAAAATTATAACTTCTTAGACTTAAATTGTGTAATAGATATAGATAAAACGATACAATTATGGATAGGATATATAACAAAATAATTATTAGACAATGGTATAAATGCAATAGATACACCAGAATACATAGAAAAAAACACTAATAGGAACAACAAAATTATGGTTTTTGAATTTAACTGAAAATAGTAAAAAGGTATTAAGAAATGATAAAGAAATAGGAGAAACAACAGTAACTAAACTAACACCTATAGACATATTGAAAAAATATGAAATGGATATAAGAGATGAATTTAGCAGTATGACAACAGAAGAAGAAGAAGAACAAAACAAAGAAAAAAATACAAATAGGAATTTAATGTTAAAACTAGCAATATGTTATATGTGCTATATAGATGAATATACTGTGCATTTAAAGAATACTACTATAAGGGAGCATATAATACAGAAGAAAGTAAAGAAGTGAGAAGATTATATTTTAGTAAATTGCCCGAACCATTTAGTTCAAAAATAATAAAGAGTTGAGATGAAGCAAACATGGTAGATACTCTAGGAGCAAGAATAAAATTTCTACAACAATGGTACAGGAATATATGTGAAAAATATAGAGAAGAAATAAAAATGAAAAAAACATTAATAAGAAATTTAGCATGTTGCAAGGATAAAATAGCACCTCAATTTGGATGTGAAGAAAAATATTATAAGAAAAGAAAAACCCATAAAAAATATAAGAAATACAAAAAATCAAAATATAAGTATAAGAAACGAAGAAAAAGATATTATGTAAAAAATTATAAATATAAAAGACCATATAGGAGAAAGAAATCTATAAAAGAATGTACTTGTTACAATTGTGGCAAACTAGGACATTTAGCTAGAGATTGTAAAATGCCTAAAGACCCAAAAACGAAACAAACATCAGAAATAAAGATAGAAAATACAGAATATATGCAAATAGATTATGTAGATTACGAATTAGAAAGTGAAGATAGTATATATGAAATTTCGTAAAATGAAAGAGATAATGAAATAGATAGTGAATTAGATGAATCAAATGACTGAAGAAGATATAAAAATAATAACAAAGGAAGAATATTTAAATGAAGAATGAACAGATCAGAAAATAATATTTGATAATAATATATTTGATTAGATAAAAGGAAAAGAATTAGATTTAAGTGTAGAAAAATATTTAAAATACCAACATTAAAAAACATATTTAGTAGACGAAAAGAAGAATACGTAGTAAGCCAAAAAGAACATGTAATAGACTGTAGATATGCAAAAGGTGAGCTAGTATACCACTAGTAACAAAAAGAATAATTAATAAAGAAATAAACGATATAAAAAGTAAAGACCCAATAAAATACGTACACCTTGGAGGAACAGAGATATTAATGAAAGCATGTTTTAGAGAAGCAATAGATACACCAATAGAATTATATTTAGCAGATGATAGAATTATAAAACCAATAGAAAAAAGTATAATAACTGCCATAAAAGGAAATTTAATATAACAAAAATTTAAATGTATAATAAGTGTGAATTATTCAGTGGAAATAACAGATAAAAACATAAATAAATCATTAGTATTATATTGGAAAATATCAGGCATAGAACCAACCTCAGGAAGTAAAATATTTACAGCAAGATGTAAAAATCTATATGTATTAACAACAAAGCATAAAATAACGAGAAAAAATAAAATTAATAAAATACAAATAGAAAGTCCTTTTGAACAATTTGTAAAAACAATTGGTAACAATGATTATAGTTACAAAGACATGGATATAGAAGAAGATTTAGAAATAATAAATGATAGAATAAGTACAACAAAAAGAATAACTTTCGAAAAACCAGAATCATCAGTATCATCGAAAAGAACAAATTATGAAATAACTTCAACAGTTAATTTAACTCAATATTATATAACGGAAACAATAAATGAAAAAGAATATTTAATACTTCTAAATACAGGACAAGAAGAAAACCATATAGCAAAATACTTAGTGAAAAATGAAGAAATAAAATCCAATAGTAATATATGCCAAGATCTACCAAGAAGTTTAATAACTACTAAAGATACATCAGAAAAGAAAATAATAATAAGAGTTCGAAAAATAAAAATAAAATTTGAATAAAGAAAGATATGCAAAAAGCAGACATAATATTAGGAATAAAATGGTTAGAACAAGTAAAACCCTACAATATAGAACATACACAAATAACCATAGCCTATAATAGAGAAAAATTATTGATAAAAAGAGCTTTGACATGATATGAAAATCTATGTACTTATGAAAATAATATTAGAAGGATATTATAATAGATATTATACACCAATGATAGATACATGAGTAGAAGCCAACTTATGTAGATATAATTGTTTACCAGAAGACAAATGGGTTAAGTTTAAAACACCAATAGTAGTCAAAGGATTTAATAATGAAGGAAGCTTAACTACCTATCAACAACAACAAACCCAGTATATTCCCACATAGTAGGGTCTGGGGGGTAAGATGTATGCAGTCCATACCACTACCTCCGAAGAAGTAGAAAGGCTGTTTCTGATAGACCCCCGGCTCAAGACACGGAATAATACACAAATCCTTAATAAAGCATGGAACAAGATGATAGTACATACCTACACTACCCACAAGGAATAATAATCATAGAGTAGTAAACAAACTCTTAATAAAGCATGCAACAAGGTGTCATAACAAGAATAATACCCTACCAAGTAATGCCCTACCCCAGAGACCCAAAATAGTACTAGCCTTCTATGCTAATCCGTATCCTCCAGATCTTCCTATCTAGGGTCATGTCCTTTGTGAGCTGTAACTACTCTATGTCCCACCTGATAACCTCTCTTTAGTATTTCTTTGGCCTATCCCTGCCCTGCCTGAAACCATCCAAAGCAAGCTTCTCACACCAACGAACGGGGGCATTCGTGCCCCTCCTCTTCACATGTCTGAACCATCTCAAACGGGTTTCTCGCATCTTGTCCTCCACTGAAGCCACTTCAACCTTTTCCCGAATAGTCTCATTTCAAACTCTGTCACCCCTAGTAAGCCGACACATCCAACGCAACATCCGCATTTCTGCCACCTTCAATTTTTAAATGTAAGAGTTCTTGATTGGCCAACATTTCGCCCCATACAACATGGCCGAATGGACTGCCACCCTGTAGAATTTGCCTTTAAGCTTAGGCGGTACCTTTCTATCACACAACACCCCCGAGGAGAGCTTCCACTTCATCCATCCCACCCTAATCTGGTGGGAGACATCCTCGTCAATCTCACCATTCCCCTGAGTCATGGAACCAAGATACTTGAAACTATCCCTCTTACACACCTCCTGGGAATCCAACTTTACTACCACCTCATCTTCCTGCCTCAAGTCATTAAACTTGCATTTCAAATATTCTGTCTTGCTCCTGCTCAACCTGAACCCTTTAGACTCAAGGGTCTATCCCCACACCTCTAATTTATCATTCACACACCACCGTGTCTCATCAATCAAAACTACATCATCTACAAAAAGCATACACCAAGGCACCTCTCCTTGAATACGACACGTCAGCACATCTATTACTAAAGCAAACAAGAATGGGCTAAGAGTAAATCCCTGGTGCAACCCTGTCTCAACAGGGAAATGCTCTGAGTCTCCTCCCGCTGTCCTCACCTGAGTCTTGGCTCCATCATACATGTCCTTGATTACTCTGATATATGTCACGGGGACCTTTCTCACCTCCAACCATCTCCAAAGAACCTCCCTAGGGACTTTGTCGTATGCCTTCTCTAAGTCGATAAACGCCATGTGTAGATCCTTCTTCCTTTCCCTATACTGCTCCACCAGTCTCCACACCAGGTGAATCACCTCCGTCGTTGAGTGCTCGGGCATAAATCCAAACTGGTTCTCTAAGATAGACACTATCTTTCTCAATCTCAACTCGACCACTCTCTCCCAAATCTTCATAGTGTGGCTGAATAACTTAATACCCGTATAGTTATTGCAGCTTTAAATGTCATCCTTGTTCTTATAAAGAGGGATCATTGTACTCCATCTCTAAGCCTCGGGCATTTTTGCCGGCTTGAAAATATTGTTAAACAATTTAGTCAACAACCTTAAACCCGCTTCGTCAGAAATCTTCCAAAAGTCCATAAGAATCTCATCAGGCCCCGTCTCCTTACCCCTACGCATCCTGCGAACAGCTTCTTTAACCTCTTTTACTTTAAACGTCTACAATAACTAAAATCACGACAGTCCTCTGAGTGCTCCAGCTCCCCTACTGTGTCTTCAGGAATAAGTTTAAGTGAAAAGAAAGCTGAAATTATGAAAAATCAGATAGAGTTTTTAGGAATACAAATAGATAAAAGTGGACTAAAAATGCAACAACATATAGTACAAAAAATAATAAATTTAAAAGAAGAATTAGATACAAAAAAAATTACAATCATTTTTAGGATTAATAAACCTCGTAAGAGAATATATACCAAAATTAGCGAAAAACCTAAAGCCATTACAGAAAAAATAAAAAAGGATATAAAGTATAATTACAACAAAGAAGATAAAAAAAGGTTTAGAAAATAAATATAGTTTGCAAAAAATTACCAAAATTACAATTTCCAAATGAAAATAAAAAATTTACATATATAGTAGAAGTAAATGCAAGTGAATATAATTATGTAGGAGTACTTAAATATAGATATGAAGAAGAAAAATTAGAACTTCATTGTAGATACTACTCAGGTACGTTTAATGAAACAGAAATAAAATGAGAAATAAATAGAAAAAAATTATGCTCATTATATAAATATTTATTAGCATTTGAGCCATATGTTGTATATAACAAGTTTATTGTACGAACAGATAATACATAGGTAAGTTGGTGGTTAACAAAGAAAATACAAAATTCAGTTACAACGAAAGAAATTCTGAGACTAGTATTAAATATATTAAATTTTACATTTACAGTTGAAGTAATCGGTACTAACAAAAATGTTATTGCAGATTACATATCAAGACAAAGCTACATAGAATAATATAATAGAAGATGATGCTTTAGAAAAGATACTTAAAACCCTAACTACACTTTTACTGAAAGTGGACAATATGGGTAATGAAATAGAAAAGCTACAGACTAATGAAGTTAAACTGAAGTCTGAAGCTATGACTCAGATAACTTAGCAGTGTGCAGAGCTATGTTGATCGGAAGACAATAAAATTCCAGAGCTAAAAGGAGACGTTGGGACACTCCATAAAACCCATAACATTTATCAATCTACAACTACAGGTACTAGCAAAGGAGTTAGTGGACAAAGATATCATAACATGAACATGAACAAGATATTTGAAAAACCATTTATATCAAAAATACAAAAAGACCCCTATTCATACCCCCACAAACTACCACATATCGAGAAAGTTTAAACCAAGATAGAAAAGCCTATACCATATAACTTGAGCATACATAGAAAACATTCACAAAATACATACTTACCTAAACCTTAAACCTGGAGCCATAAATATCCAAGAACCAAACACAAACTATATAACTAGAAAATTACAAGGTTACAACAAGTTAATCGCAGTACCGAAAACCAACCCAAGCTTAGTTAAAACTTGTTTCAGTTATGGATTATTACATATCGTATATACCTAAGAAGGAGATGAACTAACATCTATACCAGAATTATATAGAGCATTCACCACCTATAAGAAAATAATCAAAGGAAATCTATTTTTTATAAAGTTTTATACTGCACCAATAGAGATATTATATGACAAAATTAAACCAGTTATACAAGTTGTAAAAATAGGATTAACCAGAGATATAATTATACCAGAAGATATTGTTCAACAGCCAGAGATACCTAAAGTTGAGATACCTTATTTTTATGCAAATAAATGAATTATTGGAATATCTTCAATTTTTCAAGAATAAGCAAATAACTACCTAAATGGGAACCCAATATGGAGTTATTATTCAAGAGATCATCAAATGATTTATTCAAATTCAAAGGAGCTACGACAGTCAGATATGGAAGAAGCTAGACAATTGATTTTGACACTACTCAATCCAAAAAAACAACCAACTGCAAGAGCAATTAAGAAGGGATTTATTTCAGAAGAATTATTAATAAGATATTGCAAAATGATAGGTCACAAATATCCAGACCACCTATGCTCAAAATGCAATGGAGAAAATAACGTGATTCCAGAAGTTTATCTAGAATGAAAGAAAATTAAAATGAAGAAGGACAGCTAGCAGATACACGACAAAAGATAGAAAGCAACACAGACCGATAGAAAAATAAAGACAAAAAGACAAAAGCATTATAGTTAAGAAAGCGACGTATGACTTAACAAGCTATGTTTTTAACATACGTAAATATAACATTATGTAGCATTATATCCTTTTTGACTTTTTTGTAAAAAGTACCATTATTGTATACCCTAGTCTTTATTATTTTTGTCTTTTATAGGATAGGATTTCTTACTTTCATTCATTTTAGGACAAATATAAGGTTAGGACATTATTAGTCTTTTATTTTCTTGACAGATGTAAAGTGAATAGTGTAAATAGTTTAAGCATTTTCATCTTTTAGGATTATAAATATGTAAGCCATGAGGCGATCTAAGGCGAGACTTTCATGTGTTGAAATGTAATACCCCAAAAGTTCAAACATTTTTAGGATTATGCTTCGAACTCATGAGTAATAAATTTTAGTGTTTTCATAGTTCTATGATCAAGGTTGATGCATATTAAGGCCTCAAAAGTGTCCTATCTAATAGACGAATCAAAACATTTCCTTACCGATTGAATTCTTGAGAAGGATATTGGTATAGTTAGCTTCAAATGAGTATATTTCTCATTATTATCTGAATCTCTGAGCTCATAACCCACCAACATATAGATAATTTAATTATCTTTCCAACAATATCAATTTATCCTAAATCCGATATCGGATCAAGGAGTTATCCCCATTTTACTCCGGCATGTCAGGCTGGAAAACTGAGTGATGACATTTTGTGACAAACCGTCACGCTCGTGACGGCCTATCACCAATGTCATCAGCCTTGGGCAGATTTTCACCCCCAGTGACGACATTTTGTGACAATCCATCACACCTGTGATGGCCTATCACCAATGTCGTCAACCTTAACCAGAAAACCAAGACTTTACCTTTTTATGACAACAATTCATGATGACCTATCACCAGTATGACGACTTGTCACGAATGTCATCAGCTATTTTTTTCATCAATTGAGGGACGTTTTAGTAAGGGTATTTTGGTATTTTTTTCCTTCACTTTCCATGACTTATAACCCTCAAGGAGCATATTATCTTCCATTCTCTTTAGTTAAACACCTCGAAAAGCTCTCTCATACACTCTCAACCACAAGATTAGGATTTTCTCTCAAGATCATCTCCTCAAGAGAACGCCTAAGGAATTCTTCAAGAACCTTCAGAAACATTAGATCTCTTTCAAGATTCAATCACTAAGGTAAGTGTAGTGTTCATCCATGGGCCCCTTTCATCCATGGAGCTCAAGAATCATGTTTTAAATTATAAATTGTGATTTCCTTGTCGTATTATGACTATATTCATGTTGATGATTATTGTTTGGATTCAAGGTTGTATCTTGATGTGTTTTTATGAAGAATGTGAATAGGTTAGTTGAAACCCATAAATTTTGGATGGATTAAGATGGTCGAATTGATAAATATACCTATGCCTTAAAAGAGTGCATGCAAGGTGTTTGATAAAATGCCTAAGGAACTAGAAATCATGCACTATAGCTAAATTGTGACTAAGTGAAGGATTCATGATATGCCCCTATGTTCCAATGATTTTCATGTTGATATTATGTCTTGTAAATGTTGTTGGGATGTTCATGAACAAGTCTTATGAAATTATGCCATGCTTACTTGCAAATCCTACTTACTACAAAATGTATGATATCCATGCACTTCATGGAATTCCCCAAGTTATGATATTATGGATTGTTGATGTTGGTCACGTACTCAAGTCAGTCATGTGCGCCAGTTTCCTTCCATCAAGTCCTAGGGGTACTCGTACCCGAAAAATATAGTTGTGTGCCTAGAACCTTGTCATGTTTCATGATCTCCAAAATCAAGCCATGAATCAATAAAAATCAGTCATTCATGTGACTTAGGAAAACCTCATGATCCCAGTCAGTTATCAAATATCAGAAGTATTCCATCAGTTAATGGAATTCAGTAAGTTCAGTCCACATACAGTCAGTTACTCATGTTCAGTCTCTTTAGATGGGAGTAGAAGTTAGCACCAAGCAAACCCAAAGATGGGAACACACCTGTTATATGAGCATGTGACTCTTAGCAGTCATCCTTACATTCCAGAACTATATAGCCAGCATAGGTTGAGACATCACAGCCTGTTATATGAGGGTAGATGAGGTGGCTTAACCTGTTATATGAGGATTCCCACCGTTCTCACTAGATTTACCAATTATATGAGGGTTACTCACATGTTGTCCTTACCAGTGATGTGGTATTGACACCCTTCCAGTCAGGGCAGAGATTGGACCCTGGCTTGGCCATAATGGCTTATATGGGGCATGTCGATTAAACAACTACCTCCCACAGTTTCAGTATCAGTCGCAGTAAAAGAACTCAGATAGTTCTTCATATTTCAGTATATCAGGAATTTCAGATATAGTCAATTTAATTATAGTACAGAATTCAAATAGTTCCATCAGATTCAGGACTGTACAGTCACCCATGTTATTAAAACTATAGTATCAGTCATGATTAGTTATCAGTAAACCATGTATTAGCATACAAATTTATCTAGCACGCATTCACGATCTCAGTTATTATGCATGCATGTTTGCACCCTCACGTTCATATCAGTCAGTCAGTTAGCATTGCTCATGCATGCAAACCCTTTTGCATTTAGCCTACCTCACTCGTATACTCAGTACATCCCCACGTACTGACGCATTTCTGCTATGGTGCTTTCTTTTTATGTTACACCATAGGTCCGGAGACACGAGCTCTATATTTGCAGTAGCAGTAGCATTCTAGTATACAGAGTTGCAGTGAGTCCTCCACATTCAAGGACGATATGATTTGATTCATTTATTATCTCAGTTAGCTTTCAGTTTTACGGAGTTAAGTGGAGACATGTTCCTTCATCTCCTTATTCATACAGTACTTAGAGGCTTTCAGATTTAGTTCAGATTTGTATTTAGTTTTGATCCAGATTTAGTGGTTTTGGGTATTTGTTACCCCACATGGATGTTATGTTTTGACAGATTCTTTATTCAGTTGAACCTTATGGCCAATTGTTTATATTTTCCGCATTCTTTATGTATATTATGCAGTGTACAGGTATAGATATCAGTCATGGGTTAGCTTGTGGTCCTTCGGGGTCATAGGCACCGTGTAGCATTTTGGTTCAGAAAATTGAGGTGTTACATGAAAGCAAGCCCTCTCTCTTGTACACAAAAACCTTTTAAATATTTAATAAAAATAAATATATATTTCTAAGAAAAATCTATGGATGATAAAAGCACAAATTTATCAAATCTACCAGAACAGGTATTTTCATTAACAATTATGACTAGCTAAATTCATAAATTCCTGACAATCATGATATACTAAAATAAGCTCATGTTAGTTACTTTATAGTAGAATTATTTAAAGAATAGCATGTTAAGAAGTTTATTAGAAAAGTAAAAAAGGAGAAAAAATCCCAAGAACTATGACATCCTAAAGGTGAAATCGGTGAGGTAAAGAAACCGTGATAGGGGAGTAACCAGAGTAGAGGCATTGTTTAGGGAAAAAGTATCTAGATTACCATGCTAATAGTGATCGAAGAACATGTTATTTAAGAATAATCTAGTATATAGTGATATAATATGATCATATTTTGTTATGTATATAGTTGAAAGGACTATTTTGAAAATAGCATCATATGAAATAAAATGTCTACCAACTTATATGGTGGAATGATAGATAAATTTAAGATACTTGTTTTGTATGTACTTAAGGATATAGAAATAGTAGATATAAGGAAAATATATACGAAAAGGTATTTCATTTTAATGAAGAGTTATTAAGTTCTATAGAAACTTACACTTATATAATGATAGCTACTGCTCATATTTAGATAGTTATATTCAGACGGATATTATATAGATTAAAAATGTTAGAATATATAAGAAGAGTTAGAGAAAAACAAAGTTGGATATATGAAGAAATTAATTATAGAAACCAGCTTAGAAGAGAAAGAAGATAATTAAAAAAAAGATTAATTTGGATAGATAAAATCTTGGAACAACTAGAATTAAAATATAGTTTAGATTACGATTTAGACATAGAATTATTCATAGAAGAAAAAGACAGGATAATTAATGAAATAAATAACCTAAAATTTAATATCAGATATATTACAATTAGAATAAATTATTACAAAGAAATTTATAGTATTACAACTACTATAGGATAAAATGATAAACTATGAATACTTAAAGTATTGGAGACAAGATATGGAGCAAATAATCTTAATAAAAACACTTATGAAAAAGAATTTACTTGACTACATAAAAACTAGAAATATGGAACATTTAGTATACCTTAAAAATAATATAGAAGAATTAATAAGGTTAAAACAAATAACTAAGGAATGCTATGACATAGCATTTCAATTAACATGGTAGAACTAGTAAGTAATAGTTATCAACTAATTATCCAAGTACAAGTTATCCACGTAAATTACCCGCACTATCTCCACCCCCCTACAATTGATATGAAAGCTATGTTATTTAAAAAATGTACAAGTAGATATGTGTTAATTATGAGAAATGTTATAGATGTTAATTTAATTGTTGATTATGAGACTATTATTAATAACGTTATCTTGTTGTTATTTATTTGTTAAATATGAAAACATTTAAAAATACACAAGCTTTTAGAGAAATTAAAAGAATTTTAACTAGTTACTACCCAGAATATAAAAAGTTAAATAAAAGAAAAGAAAAATCCCATAGATTAGCTTACTTAATTACCTTAATATCTAGCAATGAGGCAAAATTAATAATCCATTTAAAATCTAGAAGAATGAGATACATATCAGAATATATAGAATCCATTAATAATCCATTTTGCTAGTTTTAACATTAAATTCCTATTTGTATCTATTTCTTTATTTTGTTCTTCTTCTTCTTCTGTTTCCATACTGGTAAATTCATCTCATATAGTCATTTCATATTTTTTCAATATGTTTATAGGTGTTAGTTTAGTTGCTGTTCCTTCTGTTTCTTTATCATTTCTTAATACCTTTTTACTATTTTCAGTTAAATTTAAAAAATCATAATTTTGTTGTTTCAATTAGTATTTTTTCTATATATTCTGATGTATCTATTGCATTTATACCATTATCTAATAATTGTTTTGTTATATATTCTATCCA
>NW_025891781.1:0-4098 GCF_002878395.1 Capsicum annuum
CAGATCCCAGATCACCCATTAGATAGGCTTGATCTCAGTCTCATATTCAGTATCACTCGTTAGATAGGCTTGATCTCAGTATCAAATTCAGTTGAGTAATCTCATTATTAGATCCAGAGATCACCCATTAGATAGGCTTGATCTTAGTCTTAGATTCAGTTGAGAAATCTCATTATCAGATCCAGAGATCACCCATAAGATAGGCTTGATCTCAGTCTCAGATTTAGTTGAGTATACTTTTTATCAGATTCAAACATCTTCCGCTAGATAGGTGTGATCTCAGACATAATCTTTTCTTATTATTGATAGTAGATTCTGGGATCGTTCATCAGAGAGGTTTGATACCAGATTCAGACAGTCGAGAGTAGTAAGCTCAGCTTTCAGTAATCGATGTGAGTAAATTCAACTAATCAGCTCTAGTAATATCAATTTCCGAGATCACTCGCTAGAGAGGATTGATCTTAACTCCAGTACTCTATTATCAATATCAGTAGATTCAGTTGTTTAGTATCACAGTATTAGTAGTGAGTTCAGATGACAGTAAAGAGGTATTCAAGTTTCAGTATTTTGAGTTTCTATGATTTCAGTTATGGTTTGTGCATTCATGCATATGTCCTCATCCAGTATTCTCATGATTATTCAGTTAAGTAATTATTCATGCATAATCCCTTGCATTTAGCCTTACCTCATCTTTATGCCTTACCTCATCTTTATACTCAGTAAATTCCTATACTGACGTATTTGCTCTATGGTGTTTTATTTGACACCACAGGTTCAGAGGCATGAGATCCAGAGTACCCCTAGCAGCTCAATCCCAGTCAGCAGCAGTACACGTAGAAGTGAATCCTCTTCATTCGAGGATGATCCTTATTTTATTATCATATTAGGTTTAGTTTATTTTCAGTAAACGGAGTTAGTTGGGGACATGTCCCATCAACTCCACAGTTCAAAAAGTTTAGAGGCTTTCCAAACAGATATATCAGTATTCAGTTTTCAGTTTTAAGTATTTTTAGATGTTTCAAATCTTATGGCCAGTTTCTATATTTATTATCTATATTATGCAGTGCTCGAGTATAGATATCAGCAGAGGGTTAGCTTGTGGTCCTTCGAGATCATGCGCACCGTGTGACGTTCCAGTTCTAGAAAATTGAGGCGTTACAAACTTGGTATCAGAGCCTAAGGTTCAATAGTGTACTAGGGATTCTAAAATGCCGTATCTAGTAGAGTCTTGTGCATGGGTTTTTTGTGCGCCACATTTATGTACAAGAGGCTATAAGATATTTTGAGGAGCAGTTTCCCTTCTTTCAATATTTATGTCATACGAGTGAGCATGATCTCAAGTTGATCCTCAGTTTAATACACCTCTTTCTTCCATTTACAAAGTATGCCTCCTTGCACAGATAATGCCTGTAGGGTCGATAACCAGCCACCTCCGCCAGTAGATCCTGAGAATGAGAATGTGTCTTATGCACAGTTTTAGAAAGCTTTTTAGGCGCTAGCCCAAGCCTTAACGACTAGTGTTAAGGGAAATCGTCAGGCTACAGTCCCACCTCAATAATATGGGGGTTCACCCGCAGCCAAGATTAGAGATTTCATAAGAATAAACCCGCTAGAGTTCTATAGGTCAGTAGCAGGTGAGGACCCACAGCTTTATCTTGAGGAGGTGAAGAAGATCACCCAGGTTATGCATGTTTCTGAGGAGAAGAGTATAGAGTTAGCGTCCTATAGGTTTAAAGATATTGCTCATGATTGGGTAGTGATGTGGAAGAAGAGTAGAGGGGAGGATTCAACTCCCGTGACTTGGCAGGAGTTTTAGGATGACTTTTTAGATAAGTTTTTCTCGCTAGAGATGAGAAAAGATAAGGTAGAAGAGTTCATAAACCTAAGGTAATTCTCAATGACAGTGAAAGAGTATTGTCTTAAGTTTAACTAGTTAGCTAAGTATGCCCTTGACTTGATAGCCGACCCTAGAACGAGTATGAGTAAGTTTGTGACTGGTGTGTCTGAGTTGGTGTTTAAAGAGTGTAGAACCGCTATGCTCAATAGAGATATGGACCTTGCTAGGATAATGATGCATGCATAACAGATTACGGCAGATAAGACAAAATAAAGAGAGAGAGTAAGTAAGAGAGTCAGAATAGGTAGTCATAGTTTCTCTCAGGCAGGGTCCCAGGGTTGTAGCCATTCTCAGCATAGTCAAAAGTTGTCAGTCCTAGTTCCATCCTCAACTAGTTTACCCACACCAAAGTTCGGGGATCTCAGTCATGATGGGACGCCAAACTCTAAAGCCCAGAGTAGTGCTAGCAGTGTTCGTACCTATCCTCTTTGTAGAGAGTATGGCAAGAGCCACCTAGGTATGTATAGAGCCAGCAGTGATGTGTTCTTTAGGTGTGGTAGGCCAGGTCACAAAATGCGAGAATGTAGAGTGTTAGCTCAAAGGGGTGGAGAGTTTCATCAGCAGGGTGTCCCTTCCGGTGCCAGTAGTGGTCAGTGTCAGAACAGACTTCATGCACTTCAGACCCACCATGATCAGGAAAGGTTCCCTGATATAGATTCGGGTATGTTATGAGTCCTTTATCTTTATGATATGCATTGTTAGATCCATTGATCCCATTTTGAGCTTATATATCAGCATGAGTCATGCATTAGTTTTAGATCTCAGTCGATCAATCATGACCCATTTTGTAGGTGCCCCGTGCACCAACCCAGTATTTTAGCGAAGTGTGTTTAGGGGGACATAGAGTCCCAAGGGGGAGATACCCCATGATATTGCAATTCTTTTATGTCCTTAGACTCATTCAGTTGCATGTTCAGACTCTCCTTATGAAGTTAACATCAGTTATCATTGCATAGCCATTCATGCATTCGAGAGTCAGTACAGTTAGACATTCATGCATTAGATATGCATGTTCAGTAGAAAGATTCTAGTTTTTCAGTGTATTCAGTCATGCATTCATAAGAACAACTCAGTTATGCATCCATGCATCAGATATGCATGTCTATTATTAGAATTCATCTTATGAGTAGCTTCAGTGGAGTATTCCATGCATCAGATATGCATGTCTAGTAGTAGAGCTCAGAATATCAGTAGTTCCAGTTGCATAGTCATGTTTCAAATGCTCTCATTCCTTAAGTAAGTTCAGTCGATCAGTATTCTTAACCTATCAAGCAACATTCAAGGATGAATGTTTCCAAGGGGGAGATATTGTAAGACCCCACAAAATTCTCTTGTAGTCTCAGCCTTAGAGTGTGTTTAGAAAAGTGTTAATCCGGCCTTAAAAGGTTGAAAAGTGTCTTCCTAAGTAAGAAGTATTTTAAACCATGTATAATTTCTCTAATATCGACTTTTTTCATGTAGAGAATTGAATAAGCTTTCTGTGGATACCAAATTCGCCTAAATCCGACACTCAGACGAAAAGTTAGAGCCATTTTAGTGAGACAGTGTACCACCTGATACTTTAGCACGTCGCGGAGCCAGCCAAATTGGCAATCGTCAAAATCCAGTGAGCCTCCATGATTATGGTGTGTCGTGCCAAGGATTAATTTCAGAGTTGTCAATTTCCAGTGCTCCAATGCGATTCTACCATGTCGCGGTGCCTTTCCAGTTTGCAATCAAGGTGGCAACGCGATTTCCATCGCGTTGCGCCATCAAGCAGTTTCCCAACTATCCAATTTCCAATAAGCTGGAATGATTATGGAACGTCGTGCCAACATGTAAAATTGAGATTTTTTAGTTTAATTTTAAGGGAGAAAAAGGTCATTTTGATACCCCTATATATACTCCTTAACACGGGATTTGGCTTCATGTAACCTAAAAATACTAGTTTTCTCTCAAAGTTGTTCAAGAACAAGAGCTAGGGTCCCTAAATAAAGACCCCAATCATCAAGATTCCTCCGTTAACTTTTTAAGAATGAAGAAACTAAGGTATGCAGATGTTGATTCTTGGGTCCCTTTCATCCAAAAAGTTCAAGAACCCTTTTCTAAATTTCAATGATCTTATGTTTATGAGTTTTCATGATTCATGTGAATTAAAATTGGAGTTCATGCTATTATTGAGTTTTGATTCATGTTTTGTTGATGAGGTTTTAGGCTTTGTC
>NW_025891782.1:0-1866 GCF_002878395.1 Capsicum annuum
AGCGAATTTGCAGTAAGGATCTAGTAACTCCCAAAATATTTTTAAAATATTTTTTGAAATTTATCTGATGTTATACATGAAAAAGCTTGATAATTTATGATATATCAATTCATAAGTCAAATTTCAAGATATTCAATACATTTTCTGTGAAAAAAAAAACTAAAGTGGAAAAGGGAGGGCGCTCATTTTTTATTTTTTTGAATACTGAATATGGGTGATAATGATTAAATCCCTTTATCTTTTGATTAGAGCATGTGTAAAAAATTTTTAAAAGTTTTTATTTGTTATTTTAATAACCTTTCTGGTCATTCTTTATTATTTTCATGCAATTTTACCATTTCGACATAGCTTCTATAAAAGTTGTAACCACCTTTCAAGTTGTTTCGTGAATTTTCATAGTTTAACCCTCTTCATAGTTTTTTAACGTGATTTAAGACTTTTGGAGGGAGTGGGGGGGGGTTATACTACAAATATCGAGGTATTCAAGAGCTATTTAAGTCATTAGTGGGTTGACGAATTTTAATATGTTATATCATGATAAGTTTGAAATCTAATTTTTTTAGTCAACTTACATATTCGATTTATTTTCAAGGGATTCCACATAAAGTACAATATCTATTTAAAATTTTATTTTAGTTTAGATAATTAATCTAGTTAGTGGATAATGGACCAAGTCCACTGTTATTTAAATAATTTTAAGTTATTAGGTATTTTTATATCTGAACCATAAAATATTTATTTTTTTCCAAAAACAAATATTGGTAGAAAGCGGTTTACGATTTGAACCTCTTAGATTGTTTATACACAATTATTCCTAGGATCAGGGGCAGCTCAACTATATTCGTGGCCAAAGGCGAAAATTAAATAGATGCCTTAAATTTTAAGAAAAAAAACCTTTTTGAATGAACTTTATTTTTAAAATTATATAATTGATTTTTTCTAACTAATTTATTTTAAATAATAATATAATCAATGCATTTAATCTTTCTTCGGACATAATATTCAAGATATATGAACTTCTTTTAATAATTCTTTACTTTTATATGAAAAAATTATTTTTCTATAGATAATATTCATTTTTTTTAAATCTATAATATATGATCAGTAAAAAATGAGGCCCTCAAATTTAGGGGTCTAAAGAGACTGCCTATTTTTTTTATAAGGTTGAGCTGCTCCTGCCTAGGATCTTTAAACATAGTTTATGATTATTTGATTGGAGGAGGAAAGTTGATGGTTGCTTCACGTGGGTTTGATTAGAAGGTTAAATTATTATTGGAGTGTAAAGTAATTAAAGTTAATAATTGGTGTAAAGGTGAGATAAATGAGAGATCTATAAGAAATGGTAGTAATAAGTATTAAAGTAATGTCAAAGTTACAATGGAATTGGCATGAAAAATATCGTGTTGTCCTTCTCTAGACAAAGTTTTCCAAGTATTCATGCACTCTGCTTTATTAGAAAATTTAGGACTAAAATTTTTCAATTTTAAAATTTATTTTTGGACATTTTTCCAGAACATGCTTAGATAAGATCATGGATTATTTCATGGAGTTCGTCTCTATGACATCACTTGTAATTTTTCTTCTTTCTTAATGCTAACAATTGGTATGTTTGTACTAATAAGGAGTGGTGCAGATCTGAGATTAGTAGTGTTGAGTCACATGGTTACCGCGTTAATTTACAGTTTTGTGGTTAGCCTTAGAGTTTAGGAAATTGTCATGTGTGGCCGATAAACTATTGATTTTTGATAAATTGAAATTTTATGTCTAGAATTTTTGAGTAAGGACTTATAAATTGAGTGTTGTTTGATTTTTATTCTTAAAAAAATATGTATTTGAATAGATTTTGACCATTCAGAAGCTTTACGA
>NW_025891783.1:0-3316 GCF_002878395.1 Capsicum annuum
AAGGGTTTTGCCATATACATATATAATTCCTTAATGAAAAAAAATATAAACGACAAGCCCTAAAACTATATACATAATAGACTTGGCCGTTGGGACCATAACATCTACAAGATAACACACTACCATGCTTAACTTTACATTGGTGTACAAAGCCTCTAGACGATACACAAAATTTAGCTAAGGTTGGGACAAACCCCCGCCATACTATTAACCTTTATACAATACCAAAAATATATGGAACCGACTCAGAAAGCCCCGAAGCAAACTAGAGCTCACCAATAACAGATGGATATCCTGGGCTCCTACTGAGGAGGCATGTTTGTGGAAGAACCTGTGCCTGTAGCATGAAATATAAGCCCCCCCATAAGGGGAGTTAGTACAAAAAAAATATACTGAGTATGCAAGGCGAAAAAGTAACAATACATGACATAAAGGCTCAATAAAAATATGGAACAAGTGTAAGAATAGTGCTAGTAGACCACCTTTACATTTACTTGTGGAACAAGGTACATTACATTTCTTTCTTCTTTTTACCTTCTTACTTCATTATCTTTGTAATCCATATGATACAAATGACCAGCTGATCAGTGGTAAATAATAAATCAAGATCGGCCCATGCAAGGCTTATGCCCCTGAGCTGCCACCTACATATAAAGTATCGGGATCGACCCATGCTAGGCTTATGCCCCTGAGCTGCCACCCGTTTTACAGATTTCCGTTACTTAGTTTAATTAGCCTTTTGAGATTGTTACTTCGGTGGTCATAACCTTATGGTACCTTGAAACAATGATCTATCAATAAGAGACATGTAAATAGGAAATCAATGCAATAACAATGAAGTAAGGAGTTGTTGGCACACTAATGAAGTTTTTAGGAGCTAAAAATAACACATGGGTCTTATTTGAGTAACCAGAGAAATTCTGAAATTTACTAGTGAAAATAGGCATGTAGGATAGGTAGCAAGCATGTATCGAGGTGGTTGAACACATTAGAGAGTGGGAATAAGTTCATTAGTAACATGGGATATCATAGGTCCTATTATGTAGCACGTGTTTTTGGATGACCTTGGAAGATTACTCGATGGAACAAGTATCCGTTTTCACGCCAAGAGTGTAAAATAGAGTATGCCTTACATACCTGGTTGTCTAAGTTGAAATGAGAAAAATTGCTGATTTCAATCCATAAATAGGAGCTGCTCTTGGACGAATTTATTGACTACTTTTGGGCCATATTTTGTCAAGTAATTGATGTATACACTTGCCCAATATATTAGGCCTTTGTGGATCAAAAACTATTGGGCCTTAGCTACCAATTTTTCCTCCTTTTCTTCTCTTTAACTTGGTATTTGGCAGATTTGAGTATTGGGCCTCTTTTCTCCATTTTGTTTCTCTTTTACTTAATTTGGACTCAAATGAGTACATTAATATAAGGCCTAATCTAATATATGGTATTGATCCCACTAACTTGGTCCAAATAGCTCAAGTAAGTGATCCACCTACTAGCTTAAGTAAGTCAAGAAAGCACCTTAACAAAATACTCAATTTTTAGTTCTTAACTCTTTAATCTAACTTAAAATTTGTATATACTTGGTCACATTAAACCACATGGGAAGCATTTAGAACTCCATCTACACCACAAAGATATATCAATTTCCATATAAATAGAACAAGTACACACAAAAATATGGGGTGTTACACATTTTTTGGCCCAAAATCAACCGAGGCATACTAAGGAGGCTTGGGTGCGGCCTAGTATCGTCCGTTTATGTGGATGAGGCCAATTTGGGGTTCAAATGGGTGAAACATGGCAAACTGGCCATTTTAAGGCAGGTCTCATATGCCGCCGCTTACGATCCCGGGGTGGGTCCATGTCTCGGGCATCTTTGGCCCAAAATCAATCGAGGTATGCTAGGGAGGCTTGGGAGCAGCCTAGTGCGGCCCGTTTGTATGGATGAGGCCAATTTGGGGTTCAAACAGGCAAAATAGGATGAACTGGCCATTTTTAGGCTGGGCTCATGTATCACCGCCTATGAGCCCAGGGGTGGGCCCATGGCTCGGGCGTCTTTTGGGTCCATAATCGACCGAGGTGTGCCAGGGAAGTTTGGGAGAGGCCTAGAGTGGACGGTTTGTGTAGATGAGGACAATTTATAGTTCAAATAGCCGTAACAGGGCAAATTGGCCATTTTCAGGTCGGGATCGTGTACCCCCGCCTACGAACTCGGGGGTGGGCCCGTGGCTCGGTTGTATTTTGGGCCTAAAATCGATCAAGGTATGCCAGGGAGGCCTGGGAGTGGCCTAGTATGGGATGTTTGTGTGGATGAGGCTAATTTAGGGTTCAAATGGGTGAAACGGGGTGAACTGGCCATTTTCAGGCTGCGGTCATTTATCGCCACCTATAAGCTCAGGTGTGGGCTGATTTTTCGGGCGTTTTTTGGACCTAAAATCGACCAAGGCGTGATAGGGAGGCTTGAAAGCAGCCTAGTATGGGGCATTTGTATGGATGAGGCCAGTTTGGGCTATGAACAAGCGAAATAGGGTGAACTGGCCATTTTTAGGTTGGGCTCGTGTACCGTCGCCTACAAGCCCGGGGTGGGCCTATGGGTCAGTCATCTTTTAGGCTCAATATCAATAGAGGCATACCAGGGAGGCTTGGGAGCTGCCTAGTATGAGCCGTTTGTGTGGATGAGGCCAATTTATAGTTCAAACAGGCGAAACGGGGAGAACTGGCCATTTTTCGGCTGGGGTCTTTTACCGCCGCCTGCGAGCCTAGGGTGGGATCATGGATTGGGCATAATTTGGGCCCAAAATTGACCGAGGCATGCCAGGGAGGCTGGGGAGCAACCTAGTGTGGTCCGTTTGTGTGGATGAGGCCAATTTTGGGTTTAAACAGGCAAAACGGGGCAAACTGGCCATTTTAGGCTGGGGTCGTGTACCGTCGCCTACGAGCCCGGGTAAGGGCTAGTGGCTCAGGTGTCTTTTGGCACAAAAATCGACCGAGGCATGCCAGGGAGGCTTGGGAGTGGCCTAGTGTGGGCCGTTTGTGTGGATGAGGCCAATTAGGGGTTCAAAAGGGCAAAACGAGGAAAACTGGCCATTTTCAACTGGGCTTACGTACCGTCGCCAATGATCCCGGGGGTGGGCCCATGGATCGAGTATTTTTTAGGCGTAAAATTGATCGAGGCATGCCAGGGAGGCTTGGAATCAAACTAATATGGGTTGTTGGTGTAGATAAGGCCAATTTGGGGTTCAAACAGGTGAAACAGGGCGAACTGGCCATTTTTAGGCTGGCTTGTGTACCGCCACATATGAGCCCGGGG
>NW_025891784.1:0-4387 GCF_002878395.1 Capsicum annuum
TCTTGTGCCCAAAAGTAATTTTCTTTACAAAGGCATGATTTTTATTTGACTTTTATGAATTTGAAGCATGAACCCATATCTTATGATGATTATTATGAAATCTTGATGTTTATGATTTTGAAAGATGAATTTACATGTGTGGAGATATAAAGCATGAATCTTGAACGATATTTATCATGATTTTGATACTTGGGTCGTGAATCCCCATTGGAAATTATGTTTTTTTTTGAGAAAGTGCATGTTATAAGCACGTTGATGTTGAATATTTGAGATATTTTGAATGATTTTACCTTTTGGTCTTAATGGAGTTGTTTTGAACTCGAGTGTTAAAGAAATCCACAATGTGGTTGATTTCATAGATGGGAAGCATAATGGCTCCCGATGTATATTTATATATTACTAAAATTATTTTGTTGTGGATTGTCTTTGAAATGATCTGAGCTAAGTCCGGGAGAAATATTTAGCTCCGAGTGGGAGGTATAAAGCGACCTTACTTCCCTCGAACTATGTACCCCCATAGGAGTGAGCCTGAGGCTAATTTATATAGTGATTACTAGTTTGTGTGGATTTGATATCGATAGTCCTACTCCAATGGCAAGGATAGGACGGATCTCCCCAACGTGGGTCGTACGTTGGACTCCATGTAGCTCACATGGTTTATGTCGGTTATAGAATCTCCCAGTGTGTGTGTGTTTCCTTCTGTCTATGAAGTGATTTGAAAGTGGAATTGTGAAAGTTATTCTTTTGAAAGATTTAAATGATATTTACATTATGGGAATTGATATTCTTGATGAACTGAAAGTGATTGATAAATTATATGATGACTCACATATATTATTGTACTTATTTCATCCTCTCATGATTATGATGATTTTCTTCGGGCTATGTGAGTCTTTCATACATCCTGCATATTTCTTATAAATATTTATGATGATGATGTTTATAAAACTACATACACCCCCATATACTCAGTTTTTTTCCAGATGTGGGCTGTATTTTCTCAAAATATAGGTTTAAGTGCTCAGTTCCAGGTTTGACAGTGATTTTTTGGGCATGCTATTCTACATCCACTATCATGGTGAGTCCTCATGTTTTGAGGACGTGATGTATGATGTTGGTTTCTTGGAATTGTTTACATTTAATAACTAAGTATCAGTCAGTTGGGGCATGTCTTAATGGCTTGCTGGTTTTATTGATTTTCTTAGAGGCTTATCAGACTAGTATAGATGTTCGGAGTTGACTAATAAGTCATATTTTGTTATCTTCCTGAAATTCTTTTATTCTTAGATGATGATTATTCTATTGATATTTGAGGGTTATTTATGAAAACCCAGTTGATTTGTGTTGAACTGAATGAAAATGGCTCAAAGGGTCAGCTTGGGGCTACTCGTAGCCTCAAGCACCGTGTGATGCTCCGAGACCCATTTTTTGGGGCGTTAAAAACTTGGTATCAGAGCCTAAGGTTTTAAGGTGTCCTAGGGAGTCTGACAAGCCGCGTTAAGTAGAGTCTTGATCATCGGTGTGTAGCGTGCCACATCTATTAGCAAGAGGCTACAAGATATTTTAGGAAAAAGTGTGATTCTTTCTTTTAGAAGTCTATCGTGCTTAAAGTATCTCTCTCTGTCGGATGATCTCCCAGGGATACCTCTTGATAGAGAGGTAGAGTTTGGGATTGATCTTCTTCCCAATACTCAGCCCATTTCTATTCTTCCTTACCGTATGGCCCCTGCAGAACTTAAGGAGTTGAAAGAGCAACTCAAAGATCTACTAGATAAGGGTTTCATAAGGTCTAGTGTTTTTCCTTGGGGTGCTCTTGTGTTGTTTGTGAGAAAGAAAGATGTCTCTTTGTGTATGTGCATTGATTACCGCCAACTGAATAAAGTCACCATAAAAAATAAGTACCCCCTTTCGAGAATAGATGATTTGTTTGAACAATTGCAAGGTGCAAGTTATTTCTCAAAGATAGACCTTTGTTCCGGCTATCATCAACTCAAATTTAGGGAGTGTGACATTCCGAAAACTACTTTCTGAACTTGTTATGGCCATTTTGAGTTTTTTGTTATGTTTTTCGGGTTAACTAATGCCCTAGCAGCTTTCATAGACATCATGAATCGAGTGTTCAGACCATATCTGGATATGTTTGTCATAGTGTTCATTGATGATATACTGGTGTACTCCCGTAGTGAGGATGAACATTCTAATCATCTCCGAACTATCTTGCAAACCCTTAGAGATCATAAGTTGCTTTCCAAGTTTAGTAAGTGTGAGTTTTGGCTAAGGTCAGATACTTTTTTGGGTCATATCATTTCTTTCGAGGGTATTAGAGTTGATCCCTAAAAGACCGAAGCTGTTAGAAATTAGCCTAGACCTATTTCTCCAACTGATATTTGAAGTTTCATGGGTTTAGCTAGCTATTACCGCCGTTTTGCTGAGGGTTTCTCCTCTATAGCGTCTCCTATGACTCGGTTGACCCAAAGAAAAGTGAAGTTCTTGTGGTCCGAATCTTGTGAGAAGAGTTTTCAGGAGTTGAAGACTCGACTCACTTCAGCCCCTATTTTGACTTTGCCTGATGGTGTTGATGGTTTTAAGGTGTACTGTGATGCTTCGAGAGTTGGGTTGGGTTGCATATTGATGCAGAAGGGTAAGGTGATAGCTTATGCTTCTAGAAAGTTGAAACCCCATGAGAAAAATTACCCCACCCATGACCTTGAGTTGGTTGCTGTTATGTTTGCTTTGAAAATTTGTAGACACTATTTGTATGGTGTCCATGTTGATGTTTTCACTGATCATAAGAATCTACAGTATGTGTTTACCCAGAGAGAATTAAATCTTAGGCAGAGACGATGGTTAGAATTGTTAAAGGACTATGATATGAGTGTGTTGTACCATCCGGGTAAGGCCAATGTTGTGGCGGATGCCCTAAGTAGAGTGTCCATGGGTAGTGTTTCGTATGTGGTAGAAGGTAAGAAAGAGTTGGCTCGTGATGTATATCGTTTGGATATATTGGTGGTTAGGTTGTTTGACTCTGCTGAATGTAGTATAGGGGTTCAGTGTAGTTCCGAATCCTCCTTGGTTTCGAAAGTGAAGGAAAAACAATACTTAGATGCTAGTTTGGTCAGACTGAAGGAGTCAGTCAAGGACCAAAAAGTAGAGGTTTTCTCCCAAGGGGGAGATGGTGTGTTGAGATTGTAGGGTAGATTGTGTGTCCCGAATGTTGATGATCTGAGACAGAGGATTATGGCTGAAGTGCACAGGGTGCGATATTCTATTCATCCTGGTGCCACCAAGATGTACCGAGACTTGCGAGAAATCTATTGGTGGAGTGGCATGAAGAAAGATATAGCAGCGTTTGTAGCTAAGTGTGCAATATGCCAACAGGTTAAGGTTGAACACCAAATACCTGGTGGTATGATGCAAGAGTTTAGTATTCCCACCTGGAAGTGGAAAGAGATAAATATGGGCTTCGTGATTGGTTTACCTCCTTCCCGTCGCCATCATGATTTCATTTGGGTTGTGGTTGATAGGTTGACTAAGTCTGCTCATTTCTTGCCTGTTCATACTTAATATACTGCTGAGGATTACGCTAGATTGTATATTTGAGAGCTAATCAGAATGCATGGAGTTCCCTTGTCTATCATTTCGGATAGGGGTACTCAGTTCACTTTGCAATTTTGGAAAGCTTTTCAGAAGGGTCTTGCTATCAAGTGTTTTTGAGTTCTGGTTTTCATCCGTAGACCGATGGTCAGTCTAAGCGAACCATCCAAACCTTAGCAGATATGTTGAGAGCTTGTGCACTTGACTTTAAGGGAAGTTGGGGTGATCATTTACCGTTGATAGAGTTTGCTGACAATAACAGTTTCCACTCTAGTATTGGCATGGCTCCGTTTGAAGCCTTATATGGAAGGAAGTGTAGATCACCCATGAGTTGGTTCGAGGTGAGTGAAGTGGCTGTGAGTGGTCCTGATTCGGTATTTGAGGCTATGGAAAAAGTTAAGTTGATTAGGGAAAGTTTGAAAACTGCGCAGAGTCGTCAGAAGTCATATGCGGATGTTAGAAGGAGAGACCTTGAGTTTGAAGTTGGTCACCTAGTGTATCTAAAAATTTCACCCATGAGGGGGGTGAAGAGATTTGGAAAGAAGGGGAAGATTAGTCCCCGTTATGTTGGTCCTTACAAAATTCTTAGCTGTGTTAGTAAGGTAGCTTATGAGGTCGAGTTACCTTTTGAGTTGTCCTCTGTTCATCCAATATTCCATGCCTCCATGCTTAGAAAGCATATTAGCGATGCTGTGGTAGTGGATTCCTCTGTGAGTGCTGACATTCAAGAAAATCTTTCTTTTGATGAGATTCCTGTTGAGATTCTTGATTTCAGTGTCCGAAGACTAAGGAA
>NW_025891785.1:0-1078 GCF_002878395.1 Capsicum annuum
AGACTAAAAATTGCTCAGAGATGTGACGTGTAAGTAAATGGTATGATGATACCATATGTATTTATACCATAACATATTATGTTTTCAGAGCATGTTTTTAGAGTATGTTTTCAGAGACTGCATGTTTTGATAGAGTTTTAAGAAGGGGCTAAAAAGGGTTAGCTTGTTACCCGAAGAAGGCGCGAGTTCAAGAAACTCTTAGCCTAAAACCATATTTGCTGATACAGATAGATTATTATAGTACACTGGCGACGGCCATGTGGCGTAGTAGATTCAGAGACTCCGACCCTTATGGCACACTTGGGTTGGGAGCTTCTCTGCCGAGTTAATAGTAGTTTCCATATAGCCTATGAAATTTTTCAGAGTTGTAGGGTATACCACGTATCGCAGAAGTAACACAGATTTCTCAGAGCTGAGATGATTTTTACAGAGTCTTTAAAATGCCTATGTGAATTCTTACTACATGATATACTTATGAACTATTTTAAATTACTCTCATATATGTTGGATAATAAATAATTATTTTGGATATTCTCTGCATACCAATACATCTATATTGACCCCCTCTCCTTCCAACTTCTCAGGTTCTGAGGCAAAATCTAGGGGTCCAGATAAGCAGTAGATAATTCAGACAACTGATCTGATTATGAAGTGGTGAGCCTTCTTTATTTTCGAAGGCCTGTCTTTTCAAATTACGTATATTATTTCAAATTTGGTCTATTAGGGCCTTGTCCCAGTTTCAGATAATTGTTAGATTTTCATGTAGTAGAGATTTCGCAGACTAAGTTAGATGTTATTTAGATGTTGTTGAATTGCAGTTTTCATAATTATGTTAAATTTAGAATTGACCATGTTTTCGTAGAAGATTATGTTTTTGTATCTTCTTTTATTAAATGAATGTTGTGCATGATTACCAGATAGAGAATAGTATTTTGGGCCTTCATGGTTTTGAATGTCCATCACTGCCAGGACCTAGTTTGGGTCGTGACAAACTTGGTATCAAAGAACTGTTCATGGTATCAGGGTGTCTGTAAAATATCATCGGGTAGAGTCTTATTTATGGTTGTGTAGCGCGCCA